>NW_012115489.1:5028048-5038379 GCF_000951035.1 Colobus angolensis palliatus | reverse complement strand
AAGGAAGGAAGGAAGGAAGGAAGGAAGGAAGGAAGGAAGGAAGGAAGGAAGGAAGGAAAGAGAGAGAGAAAAGGAAGAGAAAAATACTGCCCAGGAATTTGAGGATTGGGGATCTCTTACGCTAAAGACATGCTGCTCAATTCTTTTTGTTTTGTTTGCTTTTTTTAAGAGACAGGGTCTTGCTCTGTCTCCCAGGCTGAAGTGCAGTTCCATGATCACAGGTCACTGCAGCCTCCAAGTCCTGGGCTCAAGCAATCCTCCTGCCTCAACCTCTTGAGTAGCTGGGACCGCAGGCATGTGCCACCATGCCTGGATATTTTTTTAATTTTTTGTAGAGATGGGGATCTCACTATGCTCCCCAGTCTGGTCTCAAACTCCTGACCTCAGTCATCCTCCTGCCCCAGCCACCCAAGAGTTGGGATTATAGATGTGAGCCACCATGCCCACCCTTGCTCACTTCTAATAGTTAAGAGAATGACTATTTTTAGCTCTTAATCTATAGTGTCTACTTTGGAATTAAGTTTGTTTCATTTACTTGTTAGAATCTGCACAGAAATTCATTACAATCATAGAAAATAATCCTGCCTGTACTCTACTCTTACATTTTCAAATTTTAATACATTGGACTGAACAATTTATACACAGTATATGTCAGTGTTTCTTAAATATGTTTGTCCTCACAGTCCTTACAAATCCTGTGTTTTGTGGATTTTCTCTCTAATGGTTGAATGTGTCAGACAGAATGGGATTGACAGAGATACATAGACATGGGCAATTACAAGAGGGAAGAAAAAAAAAATCTTGTTTTTTTCTCAACTCATATTCTTTTCCTACCTCAATAGATGTTCATTCCCATGAATTTCTACAGAGCCTGAAATTCCATCATAAAATATGAATTCCTTTGAGATAAGAATTAGCCTCTCCAGGCATTTTATTTCACATTGCCAATCCTTTGAGAAAAATAGTATACACCTCTGTGTGGATAAGGCCATCAGCACACTTTTCCTGATTATTGCACAAGTGGAAAGTATTTACATTGGAATCACTAGATTCCTGGAAGTGAGAAGGATCAGAATTGATAAAGTGTAAGTTTGCCTGTGGTCAAGATAGAGAAAGCAAAAAAAGCGGAAGTTACATCAGCAGTGAGATTAACGGTCATGATAAACTCGATCTACTAGAGCCCAACAGGAGAATTATTTTTGAACATAGTCTGGCATTTTTCCAATTCTGTCATTGGAAAGGTATGCATAAAAGTGCACATTTAAAATCCTGATTTTGCAGAACAGTGAAAAACTAGGTAACACCAGCCTGTCAAGTTGAATAACTATGGTCAATTTCCACTGATATTTACTCCCTTTATGTTATCCTCAAGTGAAATTGTTAAATAGGTGAAAATGTGTTTGTGTTACCCTCATCTCTGCCTTTGATACACATCAATTCTCTTTTGTTTACCCAGCTGAAAACCCTGTATCCAATCCTCTCCCACAGGTAAAGGTATCACACTCAGATGTCTTCGAACTTGCTACATCATCACAGCCAGTACCTATCAAGCTTTTAAGGCATCTAGGTTCTATTATTATCCTCATTTAATATATAAGTACATTGAGGCAAGGAAGGCTAGGTAACTTGCACAGGTTAAAAACTAGAACGTAGAAGAGCTGGATTTCAAATCCAAACTTTTCTGGCATCAAAGCACCAAAAATTAACCCAGATTCCATCTGTTTTGGCCACCAGTTTACGGGGCGTGGGTGTGAGGCGCATTCTAAACTCCATTCTATGGACGGGTTTCTCTTTATGTACTGCTCTGAATTTGAGTGCTTCTGCATGTGAATACTCACATTTGTACAAAAGCTAAGGCCATGCCTTGTCCTCACTGAGGCTTGAGACTCTTAACACAGGATCTATTCCATGTCAATTAACCTAGGTCATCCCAGAATTCGAGATCTATTTGAGTTTTCTCTAATACTACAGGATGCTGCTGTCTCCCAAGAGTCTGTACTTCCATCCCATCACATTCCCCAGTAAAAGCTACAATGCATTATTCTCTTTGGGAGAAAGTATCACAATGGCTAACCATCTCTATCCTCATCTACCTGTCTTGTTTCCAAGAAGATGACATCAGTCCACAGGCATAATCTGCTGTGCATTTAAAAAATATAAGTAGATAGTTTATGTGGTCCAAATTTGAGGACTGCAACGCAGGAGACACAGATTCAAATTACCCTCAGTATATTCTTCCACTAGCAGCCATTACGAATGGATTGTTAAAGGAAAAAAAAAAAACGGAGCAGTTTCTAAGTTTTTAGGAAGAATTGCCGTAAAAACGATATGTTATTGTTTACATTGTTCTTTGTATCACAAAGCCTAGGAATATAAAGATAAAAATGGGTGTGGGTCACATTGTGCAATTGGGGGTAACATTTTAGGTAATTTTGTTCACACCAAAAAAACTCCAGTACACTTTAACATCTGTATAAGGATGGCCACATCAAGCCATGTGATTAATTAAATGATAAGTAGTTACTATGTCTGGTGCATTTATTCATTCAATGTATATTCAGTCACTGCTTTCTCTGTGCTGTGTCCTGTGCTAGATTCTGGGGATATGCTGATCAAAAGAGACATGGTTTTCGGCCCCACAGAACCTACAGTCTAGAATCCCAATACCCAGTATGTGCTAATAATAACTATATTCATTGAGTACTTGTGTGCTTGGTGATTTACATAGAATTAGCTGTAATCTTTACAACAACTGCAACCCTGTGAAGTTAAGAAGGCCTTAGCCCTGGCCTGGCACGGTGGCTTATGCCTGTAATCCTAGCACTTTGGGAGGCCGAGGCAGGTGGATCACCTTAGGTCAGGAGCTTGAGACCAGCCTGAGCAACATGGTGAAACCCCGTCTCTACTGAAAATACAAAAATTAGCCAGCGCGGGGGCACATGCCTATAATCCCAGCTACTCGGGAGGCTGAGGCAGGAGAATCGCTTGAGTCCGGCAGGCGGAGGTTGCGGTGAGCCAAGATTGCGCCACTGCACTCCAGCCTAGGCGATAGAACGAGACCCCGTCTTGGGGGAAAAAAAAAGTCTTAGCCCTATCTTACAGATAAGCAACCTGAGGCTTGGAAAGGTTGAGTCATTTGCTCAGTGTCATGCACCTAGTAAAAACAAGAGCTGGAATCCAAACAACCTGTGCTTGACTAGAAAGTCCATTCTTTTTCTTTTTCTTTTATTATTATTTTTTGAGACAGAGTTTCACTCTTATTGCCCAGATTGGAGTGCAATGGCGCAATCTCGGCTCACGGTAACCTCTGCCTCCTGGGTTCAAGCGATTCTCCTGCCTCAGGCTCCCGAGTAGTTAGGATAACAGGCATCCGCCACTATGCCCGGCTAATTTTTTGTATTTTTAGTAGAGATGGGGTTTTGCCATGTTGGCCAGGCTAGTCTCAAATTCCTCACGTCAGGTGATCCACCTGCCTCAGCCTCCCAAAGTGCTAGGATTACAGGTACGAGCCACCGCGCCCAGCCGAAAGTCCATTCTTTTTGTCATGGGTCGGGGAACTAGAGTCTAGTCCCAGTGCTCTCTCTTTCGCTATTTTGCAAAGTAACTGTTTTAGGGCCTAAGGAAACTGCCTTACCTCTTTACGTTTCATCTATCTTTACATAAAATATGAGTGATAATTACACTTTTACAGGAATGCTTAAATGATAAAAAAAAAGACTCCAAAAGTGTTTTCAAAACATTTATGAATATTAAATATTATTGATTTAATAACATGCTGCAATTTTACACTCATGAAAATTTGCAGTAAAGATGAATTGTTATTCCTCTTATAACCTAAGTATGTATGAAGGGAAGGCTCATATAGCCTCCTCCCACCCTAAGTGATGCTTTTAGTGAAATAGAAGTTGCCTTTGGCTTCCCATAAGGCAAATCTCAGCTTTCTGGAAATCCGTGCCAATGGGTATGATTCAGTTGAAAATCAACTTGACCAAACTGGTGATAAAATAAAAACTCTGCCCATTTCAATATGACATAGAAAAAGGAAAACATTTAAGCATACATAAAACAGCACTGCACCTGGCATTGGATTTGCTGAATAAGTTGGATGTTCTTCTGTTCCTACTTTCTCTGGCACAGTTCCAGTTTATGCTGTAATAATAACAGCTTTCACTTTTAATTAATAACAGTATTATTAATTAACTGTCACAGTTGCCAAACCAAAAGAAACAAATATGAGGCATGGTAATTTTGCTTAATTACAAACCAGAACTGAATGAATTTTGCTGTAAAGACCAGAAAGCTCTTTATATGATCAGAAATCTAATGAAATTATTTAGAAGCATCTACCTCTACTCAACCCTCTCTCCTGTGAACCGTGTACAATTCCAGCAAAGCACATGGTTAAAGGCTGCTGTTTTGAGAATTTTAGAATCACGAAATCTTAAAGCGTGCTACCTACATGCAACTGCAGGTTGTCCACTCTTCCCAGTTAATTCAAAGGTGTCAGATAAAGATCAGAGAAGCTGTTTACACTGAAACAATTAACACTCTTGTAAAAGATGATCTGCTACATCTCAGCACTGATGTATCGTTTTTCATAAGCACTCAGATGCGTTATTTTACAAAAATACTAGCCACATATACCATTCTTTTCTCTTCTTGAAATAATCATACCCAGAGGCTGTGTCACTAATATTTGGGTTCTTTAATATTTGAGAATCAGGAACATATCTTTTTGTGGGCTAAAGCATCTAGTTATTAACTGGGGGGCCCTGGGGACTTAAGAGTTAATATAGTGGTTCTCAAAATGTAGTGCCCAGAACAGCAGCTACAGCATCACCTGGGACCTTCCTAGAAATGCAAATTCTCAGGCTCCACCCCAGACTCATAGAATCAGTAACTCTCTGGTTGGGCCCAAGAATCTGCATCTTAACAGGCCCTCTAAGCAATTCAGATGCAAGCCAAAGTTTGAGAAGCAGAAAGCAAATGTAAGTGTCTATCATTTCTGATTTATTGTCAGGATGTAAAACTTCTGCAGCTTAGTTCAGGTGCCATGAAGTAGAAAGTTCTGCAACTAACAGACACAGTTGGGTTTGATAGCCGATTGACTTGCTTGATGAAATCTCTGTAAGAAGTTTCAAAATATGGAAAATTGAGCTCTGAAATGTTATGATGTTGGTATTGGCAACCAACACTGCTGAATCGCAGAGAAATACAGGATCCTCCTGCTGTTTCCTTTTTGCTGAATTCCTTTCTGGCCTCTTGGAAAGGTTTCTTTGAGGCAGTTCTGAAAATATAAACCTCCCCATGTAAATGAGTTGTTTACCCTCCTGATCATTTGTTAGAAAGCATTGAATTTTGCTGAATCAGGCGTAATTGCTTTTGACAAGCATACACATAAAACAGTAAGTGATACTGAAAACGCTCTGTGCAAGTCTCAAAACTTGGAATACTCTGGACTCTTAATAATGGGTTATGCTGTTTGGCACATCTTTTCCTGTGATCGTAAACAAAGTCAGTCAAACCAAGAGAATAATGAAAAGTGAGTACCAAAAGTTGGACATAAATGAGATGTAATCTTAGTAAAAAGACAGAAAACAAGGCATCAGAGACTTCAAGATGGGGAACTTTTAAACATTAGAAGTTTAACCTAGTCTGTCTCAACACTACTTAAGAAAGAAATCTGTAGAGAGAAAAGCTGAGTTCAAGGAAGTGGCCAATTTTTGAGTGTTCCAGGAATAGAAAAAGAAAAAAAAAGTAAAAAATTTAAAGAGTAAACAAAACCACTTTATATAAAAAAAGCATTTTCTAAATGTAGTAATATTTTTATTCTTTAAGTTTAATTTTCTTTAACAAACATTTAATGACACATTTTCTTTATTTTTTAGTTATAAAAATATTAAATTCCAGTGTTAAATTCAAACATAGGAGAATAGAGAAGAAAAGATAAAGTATGCCCCCTTTAATTCTTCTTTTTTTTTCAATTTGTACTCTGAATAACCACTGAAAATTGTTTGACATATATATTTCCAGGCAATTATATATGCATATATATAAATTTGAATTACATTTCTATTAATCCATTACTGTATTACATTAAATTGACTGGATAAATATTCATCAATTTTGGAGTATATATTTGAAGACATGATGGCATAAACAAAGAGTAACTTCAAATCTGTGCCCTAAATCAAACTTCAAAAAGGTAAATATTCAAATTCCAGATATTTTTACTTGGGATAGAGCTATTTCCCTTATGGGTACTAATCTATATCATTAGCTAAGATAATTGCAGCAAATATTTATCTAATTAGTAATGTTTAGGTGTTTCCTGAGAAATAATGGGCACAATAACCTTGTTTTATGTTTATTAAAACATAAGATATTGTATTTATACATATTGTCATGTATTATAATTTTTTCCCTTGTCTTTATCTAGCATGAACAACTTTCCGTGCTAATGTATACAGATTTACTTCACTCCTATAGAAGTTGGAAAACAGTCATCCTATAAATAATGACTATACCAGTCATTATTAAGTGTCTTCCCTATTGATAAGCTTTCGGGTTGTTTTCATTTATTTGTTATAGTAAATGATTCTTCAGTAGTCACCCTTATAGTTTAATCTTTGTGTTTTTTTGTATTTCGATATGGTATATTAGTAGAGGAAGACTTTCTGAATGTAAAGAAGGAAACATTTAAAATTTTGATACACACTGCTAAACTACTTTGTAAAAAAAGCAACAGAGAATATATTCCCACACTATCACTTAGTGTGAATTTTGTCACTATTAAAACATTTTTGTTCTAGTTGGAAAAAAAAGTATCTAGTTTCAAGATGCATTTCTTTGTGAGTACATTAAAAATAATTGTGCGATTAGTCTTTTTCATTTTCTTGATGGTAAAAAACAATAAGCACAAAAGTTTTCAATTTTTGAAGTCGAATTTATCTTTATCTTTGTTGCTTATGTTTTTGGCATCATATAAAACCATTGCCTAATGAAAGGTCAAAAATACTTACATACATGTTTTCTTAGAAGAATTTTGTAGTTTTAGACCTTACACTTAGGTCTTTGATTCATTATGTAATTTTGTATGTTATGTGAGATAGGAGTCCAACTTTATTCTTTCTCAAGCAGATATCCAATTGTCCCAACATTATATTACAAAAAGACTCTTCTTTCATCCATTGGATTGCCTGGCATTCTTGGCAAAAATCAATTGACTGTAAATGTGAAGGAATCTCAATTCTATTTCATTGATCTATGTTTAAGATCGTACAGTCTCTGTTTATGCCAGTATCATACAGTCTTGATTGCTGTAGCTTTGTAGTAAGCTTTGCAACTGGAAAATGTGAGCCCTTTAACTATACTATTTTTCAAGATTGTTTTGGCTATCTTGCTGTCTTGTATTTCAATGTAAATTTTATGCCCACTTCATCAACTTTCACAAAAACCATCTTGGATTTTGATACAATTGCATTAAATCTATAGATCAATTGGGGGAGTATTACAATATTAATAATATTAGGCTTTCTGATTCATGAACATGGGATGCTTTTCCATTTAGGTGTTCTTTATTTCAACAAGATTTTATAGTTTTTAGAGTATAAGTTTTGTACTGCTTTTGTAAATTTATACATAAGTATTTTATTTGATACTATTGTTAGGGAAGCTTTTTTAAATATCTATTTTGGATTTCTCATTGCAAGTGTATGAAACTACAATTGGTTTTTGTCTATTGGAGATTATTAAACTAGATTATTTAATATCTAACTAGATTATTAGTTCTAAAAGATTTGCAATGAATTCCCTACAATTTTCTAAATACAGGAACATGTCATCTTCAAACAGAGATAGTTTTACTTTTTCCTTTCTAATCTGGATGTCTTTTATTTTCATTTTCTTGACTAATTGCCCTGGGTAGAACTTCCAGTATGATGTTCAATGTAAGTGGTAAGAGTAGACATTTTTCTTTTGCTGGTAGCATTGGGGGAAAATATTCAATCTTTCACTTTAAGTATGATGTTAGCTGTGAGTTTTTTATAGATGCTCTTTATCAGGCAGAAAGATTTCCCTTCTATTCTTAGTTTGTTAAGTATTATCATAAAGACATTTTGGATTTTGTCAAAATCTTCTTCCACATTTATTGAGATAATCAGGTTGCTTTTGTCCTGTAATGTAGGACAATTCTATTGATACAGTAAATTATATTCATTTTTCTGATGTTAAACTAACCTTGCATACCTATAATGAATCCCACTTGGTCATGGTGTGTCATCTTTTTATATGTTGCTGGATTCAGTCTGGTATATATTTTTCTCTATATTCATAAAGGATATTGATCTGTACTTTTCTTGTGATATCTTTATCTGATTTTGGTACCAAAATAATACTGGCCTCATAAAATTAGTTGGAGAGTGTGCCATTTTTTTCAATATTTTGGAAGAGTTTTTGAAGAACTATATTAATTATTCTTTAAATGTGTCATAAGATTTACCAGTGCAACCATAAAATACTGGGATATTGGGAAGAGGATAAGGAAAGTTTCTTTTCTTTTTTTTAATCATGAATTTGATCTTTATAGGTTATAGGTTTATTTGAATTTTCTATTTTTTGAGTCAGTTTCAGTAGTTTGTGTCTCTCCTAGAATTTGTTTATCTCATCTAAGTTACATAATTTGTTGATATACAGTTGTTCCCAGTATTCCCTATATTTCCTTTTATTTTTGTAAGGTGAGCATGCATGTTCTCCCTTTCATTCAGGATTTCCTGATTTTTAGGAACTTAAGATTAGTTGGTTGATCAGTCTAAAGATTTTTCAATTTTGTTGAGTTTTTCAAAGAACCAATTTGTTTTAAATTATATCTATTGTCTTGAAACTATTTTATTAATTTTAGCTATAATCTTTATTATTTCTTTCATTCAGCTTGCTTCAGGTTTAGCTTGCAGTTATATTTCAAGTGTCTTATGGTAGAAATTTAACTTACTAATTTGATGTCTTTTTTCCTTTTTTTAATATAGTTGTTCATAGATATAAATTTTCCTCTAAGTAGGGCTTTGGCTGCATCCCATAAGTTTTAATATGTTTTTTCTTCATTTTCATTCATCCCAAAATATTATCTACTTTCTATTATGGTGTATTCTTTGATCCATTGGTTATTTAGGAATATGTTGTTTAATTACTACATATTTGTGAATTTCACAAATTCTTTTCTTGTTGATTTCTAATTTCACTTTATTGTAATTGGAAATTGTATTCTGTATATTTCAATCCTTTTAAATGTATTGAGACTTCCTTTGTGACTAAGCATCGTATGGTCTATCCTGAAAAATTTTTCATGCACACTTTAGAAGACTATGTATTCTGCTTTATTGTTTTAAATAATACCCTACAGCATAAAATATTCCACACTCTCATGCAATTACATTTGGGTTCCTTTGCAAGGGTAGTTTTTGAGGCCCTGCTTTGAAGTTTGTTCTGTTTAAGGGAGATTTCTTCATAACTGTCTCTTTTCATGCTTCTCTCTGGTAAACTATCTGACCTATAGTTTAGCTTACTGTTCTCATTAAAGTACCAGCCACCTCTTAACAGGCTACCACCAAAATTTGCATTGTTTTTGGTAGTTAAATTTGAGCTTTCCCACACTCTGTTGCAAATAACCTCAGTTCATTTGTGGAGAGATTCAAACTTCTCTGTTTCTATTGACTTCTCTCCTTGGGCAAGATCTCTAGGCCCCTGCTCTGACTTGAGGGCAGGAATCATGGCCCACTTCTTTCAGAGTGACATCCTTGTTTTATGATCAAGATTCTGGGTGAGACAGTAGTCTTTAGATACTTCATTTACCTTGTCTCATGTGGAATCTCAACTCTACAAGAGAGCTGGGTGAGGGCAATCAGGGCCCCATTATTCCCAGCTTAACTGATTTGAAATAGAGACTCCACTCACAAATGGAAAGTGAGTGGAGGAAGGGAGCTCCCAACCACTGAACTGCACTTGGTGGGAATTTGATCTGTACAACCTGGAGCTGTTTGGAGGGCATGGAGAAGGGGAGCTAAGAAATGCTGGAGGCCTCCCTCTCTGTTGAGATACCATATCCTTGTTGGGAGGTGAGAGGAAAGAGAGCCTTTCTTCTTGGCCACATTCACCTACAGTAGAGCCTCTCTCCAGCTGAGCTAGAGGGGTAGACGAGAGCCATAGCTTAAGTGCCACAGACTCTCACTGTTCTCATTAATTCAGTAGATTTTCTTAAGTGTTTTTTTTTTTTTAGGTTTTCTGTATGCCACTAAGACAATTTCTGGAGTTGAAATGGTTGGAGTTTTATATATATA
>NW_012115489.1:4985490-5027893 GCF_000951035.1 Colobus angolensis palliatus | reverse complement strand
TACATAATATGTGTTACATAACAAATTATATAATATATTATAGATTATATATAATTTTCATCTGCTCTGGCTATATAATATATACATAATATAATATGTATAATTTTCACCTGCTGTGGCTATATAATATATACATAATATAATATGTATAATTTTCATCTACTGCGGCTGTTTTGATGTGAAACAGGTCTGCAGAGCTCCTTCTACTGCCATTCCAGAAGTCTCTTTATCTAGTTCATTCTTATTTTTAAAAAGCAATTTCAATAGGATATTGAGTGGCAAGAAAATGAAATATAGGCTCACTATAAAGCTAAGCCTCACTATAAAGCTAAGTGAAAGGACAGCAAGTGTAATAGCTGACTACCACAACTCTGGAGCTAGACTGTCTGAGTCAAATCTCAGCTCCTGTATACAAATTACATTTCCATGCCTCTGTTTACTCACCTGTGGAATAGGAACAATATTCTACCTCATCAAGTATTTACCTCATCAAGTGATTGTCAAGATTAAGTGATTTAAAACGTGCAAAACAATCAGAACAGTGTTGAGTATGCAGTAAGCCATAAGTAGTAGCTGTTATGGTTATTATTTTGTTTGGATGTTTTTAATACCAGGCCAGACATACTAGGAAATCACAAACAAAACGGAATATCAGGCATTTGGTTATCTTTTTGTAAAAATGCAAAATTTTGGCTGTCCCTTCAATCATTCTCAAATCAGATTGATCAAGGAGAGGACTCTGGCGAAGGTCAGAGGTGATTTCTTTGAAGCCAGCTAGCATCAGCCCATAGAGAATCATCAGGGAGCCACTAGTCCTAATTAAAAAAAAAAAAAAAAAAAAAAAGTACCTGCCTAAAGACATGCTGACCAATTCACATCAAATTTATAAAACTTTATAGTTTTATTCATTTGTTTGTTCATTCAACACACTTTTAGCAAACACTATATTCAAGGTACTATGCAAGGAATTCCAACATGAATAGGATGCAGATTCCCCCCAGAAATTCACATACATGTATTTATATAGTTGCCGTATACACAAGTAACTAGAATGCAATACAGTATAAAATGCCACATGAAATATCCATCAGGAAAGCTTTGATGAGTAGAGTTCCGAGTTGGCTCTTAAAACATATCCCAGACATGGAGTGACGAACAGTGGCTGCCATCAGCCCTTCCTAGACAAAGATTATACATTCTTTTCCCCAACCTATTGTAGAGGATTGTTCAGTCTTACAGATCTATTGCCTTATGTTTAAGGAAAACAGAAGAGTGATAAAAAGGAGCTGCAGTTACTGTATGTTGAGGGTTGCTGCCTCTATGAATGCTTGGAGGCAGTCAATGATTCTTCCAGCACATGAGAGGGCCAGCACAGCTATTCCTCTGGTGAAGGGACCAGTTATAAATTCTACATTTTACCACTATCCATCAGCTGTTGAAAAGCTGACTGGTCTATCACTGTAGCTCTTCTTGTCACTGAGTTTCGTCATAAACCTTTTCTTCTAGCGAGATATTTAGAGTAGATGTTAATTCAGTAGCACTTATGCATATTCCAGTACTAAGATACAAACTATAAACTAAAGCTAAGCCTTAACCAAAGAATAAACTGCCTACCCAGAAAGCCATATAACCCACGCCTGAATTTAACAGAAAAAATAAAAATAAAAGATAAACCCCTGCCATTTACTTTGAGAGGACAATAGAAAGAATGTTGAAGATCATTGAATTTTCTGTTCATGTTTCAGCTTGAAATCTATTTTTTTAAACTAACAATATTCCTCTCAACCTTCCTCCTGCTTTGAGGGAAGGGGAGGGGATGAATGCCCAGAGCAATCCTAACTGTTTAAGATTGAGAGTGGGTGGGAGAATGGCTCCCCACACCCCATGACCTGGCAACTGACCCGCTGGGTATGGCGGTGTGCCACCCATATATTATTGAAATGGTCTGAGGCATAGCCAGCAACCACGCATGTGGCAGTGGAGCTGCCCCCAGAAGAGCTCACTGTACCCTCTCAAGAGGAACATTGCTCCACCCACACTCACTGGCTGGAGTCTATGTATCAGGGATTGGGGAAAGTGTGGCTAAGGACTGCTGCTTCTTCTAGAATAAACATTCAACCTCCTGGGTGAACATCTACTTAAATATCCACCCTCTCCCTCAAAGAGTAGGGTGCACTGCAAGTTCAAAATAAATATGTATAAGTTGCTTTGAAGGCAGAGGGAGGTAGGTGCCCCCACCGCCTCCTCCCAAAGTCTAGGCTTTAAAA
This sequence comes from Colobus angolensis palliatus, assembly GCF_000951035.1. Taxonomy (NCBI): domain Eukaryota; kingdom Metazoa; phylum Chordata; class Mammalia; order Primates; family Cercopithecidae; genus Colobus; species Colobus angolensis. The sequence goes on along the minus strand of NW_012115489.1, from coordinate 5,025,626 downwards.
GGGACTGGTTTATAATGGGGCAGTGGTTCAGGAAAGTAGCCTGGTGGGGGTAGAAAGATAATTCTGTCTATTCGGGGGGGAAAAAAAAATCCCGTGGTGCACATGCCAATAAACAATGTGAGCACACTCTCACTGTCACTTTCAGAAGTATTTTCCTGCCCTCTTCAGCACACTCATCTTGTTCTATCCTTTTTTACCTTTAAATTCCCTTCTAGGCTGCCCTTGTGTTCTTTGTGATCTCATTTCAGCTGCATAAAATCGTGTTCTGATCTTGTCTTTATTTGAACTTTTGATGCAGTGATTACTTCTAGACCCCTCCAGATTTTGTTCATCATGAAATTTTTGCAATAATTTTTATTTTTAAAAATATTGCATTCAAATATCATTTATCTTAATTACTGAGGTTTTTCAGCACTCCTGTACTTTATAAATTTTGCTCCTGAAGAAAGTGACTCACTGGCCTTGCCCTAGTCTTGACCCTGAGGAGTAGAGTTATTTTCAGAGGCTGGTATACCAACCACTGCCTTCCCTCGGTCATCATCAAGAGTTAAAACTCTTTGGAAGTATTAATACATCCATGAAGATGTGGAGTTTTAATAACAAATTCCTTAGAACCAGAGCCAGTAGTTCTGAAACCCAGCAAGGCAATAGCATGTCTGCCTTTCTTCCCTGCAACTTTGCTTCCATGGGATTATTCTAAGAATGCTCTAGGGAACTTTTGAGAATAGCCTAAAGACACGTTCTCTATTACATTATTTCTCTGTTCTTGTATTGAGTTTTTCTATGAAGTGCTCCTATCAACAGAAAATATTAGAGTCCAACGAAGAGAATTTCTGAAGGGACATATTTCTTCCAAGATAATAGTCTCCTGATAGCATGTGAACGCTGATCAAGCAAAGGGGACACATTACCGAAAATAAATGATGAAACAAAGCTGACAAGTTTATTTTCAAAGCAGGGGGCATGGATCCCACAACTTTCAGCTATTGTGACTGTTTCTATTATTCCACATGATTGATGCATGTTTAATGGTTTTTATCTGATGTGTCCAGGAACTGCAAAATTGCAAATGCTTGGGCTAGTGTATGCTTCTTTCTTCACAAGTGAAAATTGTTTCATCCGCAAAGCAGAGATCTCACTTTTAAAGCTACGCTGTGCTTAGAAAACCAGCTGGTGTGACTCTTTGAGCTTGAGGGATGCAGTGCAGTTATCAGATTTGACATCATTGTCCCTGTGCTCCCAATAACATCTACATTTGCATGAAATTTTGTGTGTATGGTTTTATTCCCACACTCATATTGCCATTTTGCAGTGGGTTAGACAGTTATTAGTTGTCTTCCACTTTAACAAGGGAATAAAATGAGACAAAGAGAAGGTAAATGGAAATGTGTACTGTGCATTTAGCCAGCAGTGGACTCAGGGCTGTATGAACACTCACTCCTTTGAATCTATGGCCTTTACTCTTTGCTTAACTAAATGGAGGCTTCTGGTTAATTTTTATGCTGACATTATTAATATAGCTACTAATACATGGTGGCCCACCTATTTTATCTGTGGATTATATTCCTTTTTAGTTTCCTGAAGCAAAATCCATGTCTAAGAGCTCGTCTCTATGTTTCCATTTTTACCTGACTCCCATCCTTAATGCTATTAAGAGGTCATCCCAGTTTCTAGCTGAGAAGAATTAGAGAAAGGGAATGAATCCTGAGCTATAGAAACAAGAGACACTCTTTAAAAAATTGGTCTCTGATTTGTTTTACAAGAAACTGGATAAGACAGGCAAACAATTTGTTTTACAAGAAACTGAGGTTTCTTGTAAAAGTAGGTTACAAGAAACTGAGAATAAAAATGGTTGTTTTTTCAACACTTTTTATTCTATTATATTTGTTATTGTTTCCTCTCATTTCCTCTGATCTCTTCCTTAGGGACAGACATTATTCCCATCTGGAAATGCCTCCTAAGTCTGTAATATCTAATCTTTTCTGAAATCATTTCTGTCTCTTCACTCCTTTAGATTCTGGAATACATTTCAACTGTGTCCTCCAACTCACTTCATTTATTTTCCAGTGTCAATTGTGCTAGTTATTCTTCTAACACAAATGTAATCCTATGATCACAGTTTGGTTTTTATCTTACCATTTCTCTGTCACATTTACAGTTCTCTATTCTTTTCTGCCTGCCTCCCAGCCAGAAAAGTGTGTGTGTGTGTATGTGTGTGTGTGTGTGTGTGTGTGTATGTGTGTTTGTAAACCTCAGTCTGCTGTTTTATTATCTCATGTTTAATCTCTTAGTTCCTGGAGTTTATGTGCTCCTGATTTTCAATAAGAATCAAAGCAGACATTTGTAAAGTTAAATTTCATTTCTGCAAGTGCCTGTATTTCCCACAGCACCTTTATTGAAATGCTCTTATCCATACTAGGAAAGCTTTTTAATGGACCCCTTGTTGTTTTGTTCTGCTACTCATGCATGAATGAGAAAATGGACGTCTAGGTCCAGAAATTCCTCCCAACATCATAGGTAGATGCTTCTAGGTTCCTAGATTACTCTTTAAAACCCTTTCTACAACATTAAGCTAGAGGACTGGCATATGTCGCTAACTAGACATCTGAGAAGTCCAGGGGATACAGGAGAACCCCAAAGAATGAACAAATCCCACAATAAATTCTGCACTGGCGCCAGTCTTTCCTAGTGAAGCTGTGGAGTGCAGTTGAAGGCCGTATCGCCTAATGGGCCTTCACATTCAGGTAGCCCTTGACTGGCCATTCCTATTTGCCCAGGGGTCATGTTCAGACCTCCACTGCATTCCATTTTTTGGCCTGTGCCAGTGACATAAATTCCTCTTATGGGTACTGAAATGCTGCTCATTTCCAAGCAGTTCGTGGAGTCCTAGAAGAGTGCTCCCAAGACATTTTGATGTAACGATGTTAGAGTGACATCGGGGTTACATTTTGATGTAAACGTTTGAACACATAGTCTTCTGTCCAAATGGACCTATGAAAGTATAAAATTATTGTTCTCATTACTAGCTAGAGTCTGCACAGACTTTCCAGAACCCAGTGCTGATTACGGTAGACTTATACATTTCTGTAGTTGTTTTGTTTTTTATTTTGCTTTGTAATTTTTTGTTGTTGTTGTTGTTCTTTGGGGATTTTTTTTTGGTTTGGTTGTTCGTTTCTATATTGCTGGGTTTTTTTCTCCAGATATGAAACCCTTAGGGAATCAAGTCAGTACAAAGTCTCTGTTGAATATGGGACTCCAGAGTCAGATGACTTAAAATTAAATTCTGAGTCCATCACTTACTACTTGCATGACCTTGGAAATTTCCATGTACTTCAGTTTTCTCAGGTACTAAATTGGGAGTGGGGGAGTTGGAGGGTGAATAATAGCACTAAACCCAGTACTTTTTTTTTTCTTTTGAGACGGAGTCTTGCTGTGTCGCCCAGGCTGGAGTGCAGTGGCGCGATCTCGGCTCACTACAAGCTCCGCCTCCCGGGTTTACGCCATTCTCCTGCCTCAGCCTCCCGAGTAGCTGGGACTACAGGCGCCCGCCATCTCGCCCGGCTAGTTTTTTGTATTTTTAGTAGAGACGGGGTTTCACCATGTAGACCAGGATGGTCTCGATCTCCTGACCTCGTGATCCACCCGTCTCGGCCTCCCAAAGTGCTGGGATTACAGGCTTGAGCCACCGCGCCCGGCCGACCCAGTACTTTTAAAAAATTAGGATAAATGAGTAAATATATGTAAGGCTTTGGAATTGTGTCCACAATCAATTTTAGATAGCATTTAAAAATTTTTTCTTATAAGTAGTAAACAAATGCATGCTTTCTGAAAAATATTTGAAACAATCTAAAGAATATAAGATTAAAAAAATTAAAGTCCACCTTCCTAACCCTTCTAGTGTAGACAGAAATTGAATTGCAAAAACCAAACAAACAAACAAACAAAAAAACAGACATTCTCTTACTCTGGCTAATCAAATGGAAAGAGCAAGAGAAAAGTAATCTAGTGAAAGTGGGAGGACTATTTCTTAGAACCCAAAGACATAAACTGCACTTGAGCCAAAACCAGGAATGGCAAAGTCACCAAAAGCCAAAGCAGCTCATCTGTCCCCTCTCTCTTTTCTAAACTCTGATTTTCTTTTTTAAATTTAATTTACTTATTATTATTATTATTATTTTATTGAGATGGAGTCTCACTCTGTCACCCCAGCTGGAGTGCAGTGGCCCAATCTCAGCTCCGCCGGGCTAAACTCTCGTTTTCCTTCATTCTCTCTGTGCACCTGCTTCTTTCCATTCTTAGTTTCTCTCTGCAAGCAGGTTTCTTTTGTTTCATTGGACATGCCCATGGCTGTCTTTCAACCCCCAAGAGAGGTGTATTTCTAGGTGAAGAGCCCACAGTTATCTCACTGATTTCTAGGGAACTAGAAGAATAGGCAATCCCTGCCACATAGTGTGCATGTAATAAATGTTAACTTATGACTTAAAGGGCCTAGATATGTGATTCTAGAGTTTGATAAGTATGTGTGGCCCACAGACCATTTCCATATGACACAGAACATCATAGACCATATATTCTAACCAAAATTATTGAGACATGCTCTTTTTAAAGAGACATTAATGAGGGCTATAAACTGATTTATTCTAAACTACAAAGACAGCACAAATGTGGTTGCATTTGAATGCTAGCATTACAAGAGACCAGCTAAAAGATCACCTGGAGAATACTTAAGGCCCACCAGTGGTCATCAGACCACTTTGACAGCGGGTGTTTTATGTCTATTTATGTGTGCTAAGAGCAAGCTTGCTGTTTTAAATGACACAACTTTATTGTTTTGTTATGATGAGTGCCAGATCATTTTCCTGCTCTAAAGAGACACAACAAATTTAAAATCAATTTTATTACTCTTTTTAATGTTCAATATAATAGAAAATATAGTTTATAAAGATTCACAAGAATAAGACAACAAGTGCTTCTACCCACACCATCATGAAAACAGAAATACCACTGAAAAATAGAAGAAACAGAAAGAAATAAAAATACACTTTCCTCTAAGCTTTCTTTCTCCTTACCAAGTTCTGTTCCTTTTCCCTATTGCTGTCCTTTGAAGCCCACCTTTGTATTTGGCATTGAGCAGAATGGCCATTAAAGATTCCATTTAGCTAAATGTGCCAAACGAAAGTAAATGCCAATGGCTTGAATGAATACACTGCCTGGAGCCCCAGGAGTTACGAAGAGAAGGTGCTTACATAGGTCAGGGACACTGGGCCTCAAAGCAGCCACCAACCACAGATGGATTCTGGATCTGAGCAGCAAATGGAGATTTCTGGAATTAAGATTCCCAGCCCTCAAGGCCCGAAGTCTGATTAGGAAAGCTTGAAAAACCAATGTTCAGGAGGAAATAGCTAAAGGACACTTTCTAGGTGTTTCGTGTTTTAAGAAGTAGTAGAACAACCAAATTCACTGCCATCCCCTCCAGACTTGTGTCTTAAAAAATATGAAATACCATTTCTGTGGAGCAAGTCTGAAAACGGAGACCTGTGCTAACTGAAAATGTGGGAGGAAATGTGTAGAGAGGGAGTCATGACCTATGTTTCACTACTGTGATCCTTGTGATCCTTGAGCACTGGGACTCAAGGACTTAATCTACAATGCGAGGTTAGTGATGGGATATGTTTACCTTTAGGGTCCCTTTTGGGTTTGGAATCTTCTTTTGTTCTTCTGAAGCACAGTACTGATCTGCTAATGATTTCATATCCACTGAGTTTGATAGTATAGTAGTAAAGAAGGCAGTGCAATGTGAACATCAAGGAGGCATAAATTTTAACATTCTTTTCTCCTCTAAATCCACATCAATCATTATGTTGGTGAAAATACCCATCTTCCCTTTCTTAAACTTACTGAAGAAACGATTTATATACATATAAAAATTTTATATGTTATATGTAATTATTTGTATATGTTTAGATTAAAATACACTACACACACACACACACACACGAACACACACACATATCCAATAAAGCATTAGCTTTCAAAATATGTTAAAAAAAAACCCTACAAATTACTAAAGAAAATAGGTTTATAGAAACATGATTAAAAGACTTGAAAAGGCATATCACACACATGCACGCACACACAAAAGGACAATTCAATGGCGAATAAACGTATGAAAAGATGTTCAACATCTTTGATAACCTGGGAAGTATAAACTAAAACCACAGGGAGGTAATAGAATGGCAAAGTTAAAAAGTGTCACAATGTCAAGTGATGATGAGGATCTTCAGCAAGAGAAACATTAGTACACTCTAGATGGGAAGACAAATTTGTACAGCAACTGTGGAAAACAGTGCAACTTCGTACAGTAAATCTGACATCTATAATCCAGCACAGTAACCCAGCATTTATACCATGAGACATACACCTTGGAGAAATGCATGGCTATGTTTCAGGGCACGTGAACAAGCATGCTCAGAATAGCCACACGCTGGAAACGACCCAAATGTTAAACAGCATGGGTGTCTTTATGCCCTGGGATGCTATAGAGCAAAGCAAATGAAAAGGCTATGGCTAATCACCAACTTGAATGAGCAACACACTGAGTAGAGGAAGCCAGACACAAATTAACTTTTTTACTATATTCCCTTGATACGGGCCGGGCGCGGTGGCTCAAGCCTGTAATCCCAGCACTTTGGGAGGCCGAGACGGGCAGATCACGAGGTCAGGAGATCGAGACCATCCTGGCTAACACGGTGAAACCCCGTCTCTACTAACAAATACAAAAAACTAGCCGGGCGAGGTGGTGGGCGCCTGTAGTCCCAGCTACTGGTGAGGCTGAGGCAGGAGAATGGTGTAAACCCGGGAGGCGGAGCTTGCGACAGAGCGAGACTCCCTCTCAAAAAAAAAAAGAAGGCAACTATATTCCCTTGATACAAAGTTTTACAACAGGAAAAATAAAACTATATTTTTGAAGGATGCATACAGTGGTAGTAAAACTATAAAGAAAAAAAAATCAAACAAAAAAGTCAAACACCGTAAGAGTGATTGTGTTGAGGAAGAAAGGATATTGTGATGAGAGAAGGATACAGGGGTTTCTGGAGAGGGTGATGTTTTGTATTTCCTGCCCTGGGTGAGAGTGACATGGATGTTCTCTATGTAACTACTTTGTTAAACCCTAATTATTTGTTTTCTCTTCTTTTCTGAATGTACATTATGTCACAATTTAAAATGTTCAACAGAAGGGAAAGAAAGAAAAAGACTAGCAGACGATATGTGAAAATTAGAATCAATACTGTGGCAGCAAACCATTGCTGATTGAATCTGAATGAAAGGTATGGGAGTCAAAGATCTGATGTAGAAAATTTCCAAAATTAAGAAACCTACTACTAAAATTAGGAGTATTTTTATTCTCCAGAACAAGCAAACTGTGAGCCAAAAATGCTCCTTTTATCTTATTTTAGTTTTACTTTCTGTGGAAAGGAATTCAGAGATCGAAACTATCTGTGGGTGCCCAACTATGTAGAGTGTAACTAGTTACCCTGTTAAAAATGGCTAAACAAGTTACTCATTTCGTAATAAGTAACTTTTCTCTAAGGCCAGTAATAATGCAGGAGAAGCAAATGGATCTTTGAAAAGTAAAAGACTCACTCTCTGGTTCCTGCATATGAATCACCCACCTGAATACTCACCTGCAACCCTAGTTCATTATTTCTTTTTTTTCTTATTTCCTTCAACAGTGTGTTATTTTGCATAGTTCACCTAATTTATCTGTGTTTCTATTTAATCTGGTATTTCTTCACAAAAGATGGAAATGGGCAAGATACATACACAAAATGTTCCGATGTTGCAATATTAATAAACTGAAGTTTTACACATATAAAAATTGAAGATATAGACATATAAACTGAAGATGTATGTGAAGACATTTACGTATCAATAATAGCATCTAGATGTTTTTAATTAATATATTAATGTTAATTAATAAAAGCTAGATGTTTTTATTATCATATATAAAAACTGAAGAGATACATATATAACCGAAGATATATATGTATCTTTAGTTAATTTTATTGATAATGCAACATTCTCAGCGTTGGCTACTTGAGCTTAAATGGTTCTAGTTTTTGGTAGATTCCTAGTATTTCCCAAATATTTTTTTATTCATGTTTTGCCAATCTTTATAATGCATATGACCATAATGCAGATATTTATTTTCTCTTTACAAGGATTTTCTATTATATTAAAATGTGAACTACTCAGAAAAAATACATCCAGAGGTCATTCATCATCAAGAATCCTGCTATGAGACTGGATTGTCTTTCTGTGCATCCGTCTGGTCACCCAGCATCTGAAGGTGATGCTGCTGTCATGTGGCCCACTGCAGCGTAACACCACGTGTAGATAAAAACGTCTTTTCTTTGGTGGGGAAAAACATTGGAGGAAGGGGGAGGAGACAAACAACAACTAAAACTTTGTTTCACATGTTTGCAATTTAAAATGTTTATATTTCCTAATAATTTATTCCAAATTTGCAGGGATACTTTTCTTTCTAATCCCAAATCTGACTTAAAACTACATGTTTTTCATTACCCAGTTTAAACACTTTCATTCCGCTCTCTTAGCTGCATCCCGAAGTTCAACTTTTACACTTAGCAATTATGCACCATTTGCTCAAGCTTAATATATGACATAATCATGAATATTTTCCATACTCACAGACAGACCATCAGAACAGTTTATTTTGTTTTGGACTTACAGAGAAAAGGAAATTCACAAGACTCCTTATCTTTAACATGGAATTCACCCCAAGATCTGAAAATGCCCAGTGTTAAAGTAACAAGGATTCTAGAGCTTTGCTATCTCCACCCCTCTCCCCTTCAGCTCATTTTCTGAAGTTGGATAACAGCCATCTAGGCCAGATGCACAAGATGTTGGGGCAGAGAGGTATAGGGTGGGGAGGAGGCCTGAAAGGAAACATTCTATTTCTTTCCTTCTCTCACTCCTTATGTTGCAACAATGGAGTGGGGACACTCCTTCTATAAGCCCGCAGGTAAACTGGAGCACGAGAATCAGCCCCTTTCTTCTATGAACAAAGCCAGCCCTTATCTAGCCTGTCTCCGACACATAGGACACCTGACTTTGTGGCAGTCAGAGGAATGTTTGTATATTATCCGACAATTTCCCCCTTTCAGATAGATAGATAGATAGATAGATAGATAGATAGATAGATAGATAGATAGATAGATAGATATGTAGGTTTATATATATGTATATCTTCTATATATGTATATAGAAGAAGAAAAATTGAGATGTCTTTTCTAATGCTGCTACCTGTTCTCTGCTCATGATATCCTGGCTTAGTTTTGTTGAATAATAACAGTGCAGAGTTATTCTTTCACTGTGGCAATGACAGAAAGGTAAATTGTTAACAAATGGCTACACAGGTCCGTAATTGCTGACCTTCCCTGGTCTCTAGGTTGTGACTTAAGGCCACTGTGTGATCAATAGCCTATCGTGGTGTTTTTGACCAGGCCAGGATGCCATCCATTTCCATCCACTCATTGGTTACATCACTGATATTTCTTTCAGGTCTCCAACTCCTTCCACTCACAGTTACCCAGCGACCCTTTTCTCTCAGAACATGAGTTAAACGTGACTGTGAGAACCATTGTTTACTATGTATATTTCAGTTGTACTTCATGTTTTGGATTTCATAGGTTAGTCTAACGAGTTACATTCCTTTAGAAAAAAAAAAAAATCTCTTTTCAAGTTGACTAAAACTCAGGAATCCCTCGTGCAATAATAGGAAAGTTCATACGGGCAGCATTTCACAATTAGCTTGCTTGAGTTGGACAGGACTTTACTTTCAGGGCCTAAAGGAAAATTTCCTCATGCGTGTGCAGAAAGGGGTTGTGGTTCTCCGGCAGTCAGTTTTGGGCATTTATGAACTGTGATGTGCTAAAACTAAAGGGATCGTAAGAAACACGTTCTGGAACATAGAATTAAAGTGAGCTAAGGAGACAGAGGGGTCCAGAAGAAGAAAAAGAGAGGGATTATTCATTTTAGGGTGTCAGAAGACAGGGCCTACATAAAAGCTGGATCCTCAAACCTTGCCAAGGAGAGGCATCAGAGGGTTTGGCCCGGTGGCTGGGCACTTTTTTGGAGGGATGCAATCAGGGGTTTCTGAAGTGATGCTCTGAATTCATAGCATTTCAGAAGACCATTGAAAATGCTTAGTAATTGTTTGCAGCTGCTGATCAGCCATTTCCTTTACATTCCATGGCCCTGGAGACAAAAAGAAAAAATTATTTATGCCAGTTTTTGTGAATCATAGTGTTAGCTGTAAATCCACTCCACCATAGTCTATAAAATACAGCTTTTATTTCATTGTTCTTGCTTCATGCCAAATCATGAAGTTTTTTAAAAGAAAAGAGAAATAAAAATAACAGAACCATTCTTTTACATTTAAGGTACTTGCCCTTCCTATATAATAAAAGCTCACTAATTCGGATCTGTCTAGAGTGGTGAAATGTCTGGATTACAAGTTATTGAATTTCAATATTCAAGTTTTTATCATGCATGGAAATGGCCATGTCAGCTGCTTACTTTCTAGGGCAACACAGATGGCCCAATGTGTGAAGTGTGCAGAAAGGAGCTTTGGATTGGAGATGACGACCACTGGGACCCCTGACAACCTGTGAGGTCTCAGGCAAGATTCCCTGGAAGGAGAGGTTGGGACTAGAATAAAATGGAATGGAATAGAGTGGAACATGCACAGCCACTTCCCATCCTGCTCCCACAGCCGATCTGCCTCAGCTGCACAGTAATCTTTCTATTAGGTCCAGAAACACCTCAGAGTTTTTCTTAACACAGAGCTCCAGGGAGCAGCCATCAGTCTGTCAATCTTGGCACACGATATTAAGCCTAATTATGGAATTAGATGATTTTAAAGTTTCTTCTAACACTGTAATTCCAATATGCTGACAGAGAACCTTAAAAAAAAAATGCAGAAATGTGCCCTGTGTATGGTTTTTAACATACAAACCATTTTTAAGTTGTTTTAGAAGTACTTAAAACATCAGTTAGCTTCAAAAAAAAAAATACAGTGGTTTTCACCAGACTTAAAGAGATTTGCTAGCTTCATAAAATGCTATAGTTCTCACAAGACAGAGGGGAAAGGATAAAATGTGTTGGAATCATCTAGGGGAATTTTTAAAAAATATTTAAACCCAGGACCTGTCCTGTCAATTATCTTTCCTTAAGTCTGTGATGAAGTCAGGAGAGTATGTCTGCTAAAAATCTGTTTTGTAAATTCTCATACACATTCCTGTCCAAATATTCTTTCTGGAGCCTAATTTTTATGATTTATTTCTTTAGAGAGTCTGGTTTTTCAAGAAAAAGCAATGGTAGACGTCATCTCAGGCCCTGTCCAAATTAAAATTTACACATTCCCAATGAATAGACGGCAAATAAAATGACTTTACCATTGATTGAATTTGCAGCTTTATTTCTGGAACCGAGACCTTGCATTATTCAGACAACCACATAATGGTGGTCACTCAACACTTTCAGTTTCTCAGGCCAAAAACCCTGAAGTCATTTTTAGTTCTTCTCTTTCTCTCACAAACCTCATCCAGTTTGTTCAGCCAATTCTGCCGGCTCTTGCTTCACCTCTGACTGCTTCTCACCACCAACTCTGCTAAAGCCTGCGCGGATTATTCCAGCTCCCCCAGCTGGTTTCTTACTTCAACCCTTGACCCCCACTGTCTGTTCTCCACACCGTATGGAGTGACCCCAATAAAAGTGAATTCAGATTGTGCCATTCCTCTGTTTAGAAACCTCCGGGTACCCTCACAACTTAATCCCAGACAAAGCCAGTCATCACAATGGCCTGCAAGACCCTACACCTTCTGTATCCCAGTTATTTCCCCCTTTGTCCACTCATTACAGGTCTCCTTGTTCTTCAACAAGTCCTATGCCCTCCTGCTAAGAGTCTTTGCAGGTGCTGTTTCCTCTGCCTGCCGTGTGGAGTCCTCAGATCCCCACACTGGGGATCCCTCACCTCCTTCGAGTCTTGATTCAAATGTTACCTTATCCGCAAGCACATCCCTAATAACCACCCTCATTAAAATTATAACCTCACTCTCCATCCTGCTGCGCTGGTTGAATTTGGTCTACGGTCTATATCAGCATATAACATAACCTACAGTGCACTATTTGCTGAATGTTTCTCTTTCCCTGTTAAATATCAACTCCACAAAGGCAGGGATTTGGGTCGGCTTTGTTCAGTGTTGTATCTGCAACATCTAGAACAGCGCCTAGCACGCAGCAGGTGCTCAGTAGATACTTGCTGAATGAAGAAATAATTAAATGAATTAGCCAGTAAACAATATGAGTCAGTGACTGAAGGAAGCAGTCCATTAGTAAGCAGTGAACAACTGAGCCAAGGCTTTCTGGGAATTTACTTCCCAAACTTCCATAAATTCAGTTTCCCCCTCTCTAAAATGGGCTAATCATTCTTTCCTTCTAGCAAGTCATGAGGTCGCAATTAAAACAAATTGGAATTTATTGCAATATATTGAAAGAAAGGCTCTATCTTATCTAAATTATTTGAGAAATGAATTTGCAATTTGCTATTAATGTCATTTGTCTTTCATTCACTTGGTAATTTCACTTAGCAATTTCATAAAACACCAACAGCCAATGAAGGAATAAAAGTAAATAAGCGCATTTTGTTACTTATTAATAAGTGCATTTTGTTACTTATTACTAACTTCAAACAGACATGGAGATTATCTGTTTAGTGTATCCTCCATTCTCTTTAGCTGTAGATATCATATTTTAGAGATAAAAATATTGAATTTTGAAAAGTTTTGTGGGGAGTTGCTGGATGTGAAAGGCAGTTTGGAACAAGTGGTATGATCCAAAATATTTGAATTAATGAATAATACTGGAAAAAAATTATGAGAACTTTCTATATCCAAGCCATTGTGTTACTGCTTCACATGAATAATCTTATTTTATCCTTGCTTTAACTCTGAGAAGGAAGAACATACTAAAAAATAATTGAGGCTTCGAAAGGTAAAGCGTCTTGCCTATGGTCACATTGCATAGTAGGTGGCAGAGCTGTGATTAAAATCTCAGTTCTTCCAAATCCAAAGACAGCATTTTCAGCAGCTTCACTTTTCTCAGACAGTGGTTTGTGGGGATGATTGGATAAATATTTCAAATCGGGATAGTTCCAGAAAAATTGGGTCATACATTTTGAGTGTTTCACATTATCCTGAATTTCCGAGCGTTGACTGTATAAACAAAAGTTGTTATCATAACAAGTCAGAAGGAGAAAAACTGCTGATAGTACCACGGGGTGCCTTCTCCCCAGGAGGGCACAGAGTACTCTCACAATATATACTAACACAAAAGGCATTCGCAGCACACAATAAAGTGGGGATTTGGCATACGTCCTGTTAATCACATCAATGAGAAATACAAACAGGATGACTCAACTCTCAGAGTGATTCTTTTTTAATTTGAATTATTCAATCAATCTGCCTCCAGAGGTGGATATATACAATATATATCAACTCAACTATAGCTGAGACCACAGAGTCACTTCCTGACTTCCTGTCTGGACCATAACTTGCTTCCTAGTGAAGGTGTTTTGTCAAATTACTACACCACATAGATGTCTTTAGTATGTCTATCATTTGAAATTAAATGCCTATTCCTCCACACAGATAAAGCACTTGGAACAATATCTTTTATAAGATAAACACCACAGAGTATTAGCTGTTATTTTTATTGTTATGGGCAAATAGAGAAACAAAATGGAAGCTGGAGGCATCACTATTGTGTATGACTCACTCCTACGACAGGAGGTGACGTAAGCCAATGTGATAAAAAAAAGACTGGTGGTACAAAATAGGTGATAATAAATATATGTTGAATAGATAGATTAATAAATGAGAGTCCCCATTGTAGACCAACAGGATCTACAGCAAATTTGTATGTGTATGTGAACAGCAAAGAAGTTTGAAGCAAGAAAGGACGTCCAAACCCTGGGAGTAAACCAGATTGCTTGAAGAAACAGTGCTAAGCTTCCTGCCAACAACATAAAATAAGCAAATACAGTTACCTTTTAGCATCCGTGGGTCCAGGACCCCAGCACATATCAAAATCCACAATGCTCAAGTCACTTATATGAAATGGCATAATATTTGTACATCACCTATGCACATCCTCCTATATACTTAAATCATCTCTGTATTACTTATAATGCCTCATACGATGTAGGTATTGTGTCAACAGTGGTTATATTGTATTTTTGCTTGCGTTATTTTTATTATTGAATTGTTACCTTTTATTGTTTATTTCCCAACTAGTTTTGATCCAATGTTGGTTTAATACAGGGATTCTGAACCTACAATTGGTTATGTAGGACCAATCGTGCAAATTAATGATACTAGTAACTCGCTGTTAGGAAGTCTTGTGCTTTGCTTTAAACAGTTTTTTTCTTCTGCTCATTGCAGTCATAGGCTGCATTTAAGAAGCCTCGACAGCAGTGCAAAATAACATTGCAATTCACTGGATACTTTTGGTACAATAAAAATACGGGGATGTGACTAATATATCCCCATCTTATCTTTTTCCTATAGTAATAAGCCAGCTATTTTAAGATGGTTGAATATCGTCTTCCCTTTCCATACCCTTCCTTTCCTAAGACACTTTTGAAGGCTGTATTCATCAAAGGAAGTCTCCTCTAACTGCTTCATTCACAACTTGCTTTCCACAAGCTTCTAGTAAGAATGCCCTCATGCACTCTGAAATTGCGTCCTGGGACTCTCACCACAAAGGCTTTACCATGTGTTAGTTAACATTTTCAAGCTCTATCTAGTTATTACCAGGGGGGCCAGTCAAGTCAAGTGGAAAGTATGTAGATGACATAACCATCTAGGGACAGTCCAGAATGTCCTTTCACTATGATCTTGGTTCACTGGCCAGTGGTGCAGGCAGAAGGTTATGCTCTTTAGCTCATCAACATGAATTTGATGAGTTAAATAAAATAATGAGGGGTTGGGTAGTCATAAGATTCACAATACCCAGGATCTCAAAGACTCAAATACAATATAGAAGAGGCAAATATCTTAGTTGCAGAGTCTGAGGTGGTGCCTGAACAGTCTACAGGGCAGTGTAGAGGATTTCAGTCAAATGAGTCAGGTGGCAGAATGGCTTATAGCAACAGGACAGCTCTAGGAAAGAATTTTACTGCAGCTTCTAGAGGTCTTCTGTTGCCTTTTCTCTTTTGACAACTGAGGCATCGCTTCTGAGTCTTCTTAGTCCTGGCCAGCCTTTTGGGTTTAGAGAATCTCCCATTTATTCTGAAGTTATGTCTCTACTGTATCAACCTTTTTCAGCAAATATACTCTCTCAAAGAATATAGATTTGTAAGGGAAGATTTGAAGGAATACGGTCTGTGTGTCAGACTCTCTCGCTGCTGCTGCTACCACAGCCTAGCAATACCTCAGGAAGGACAGCAGTCATGAAAATGTAACCAATTTTAACATTACAGCTTGGAATTTTTGATCAAAAGTAGGAATAATGACGTATGAAATTTCTAAAAATTAAATGTCACTATTTCAAAAGTCAAATGGGTGCAGGTCAGAAAAGTTCAAAATGGAAAATTTGGGGTCTAACTTGACATCAGTCAGTGGTTCTTCAACCTGGCTCCACATTAGAACTGCCTGGAGAGCTTTTAGGAAATTCACACTATTGATAAGTTAAATGAGAGTCTCTGGGAGAGGAACCTCCAACACTGGTATTGTTAAAAGCTCCTCAAGTGATTCAATACACAGTCAGGGTGGAAGACTACTGGCATGAATTATCCTGATTGGTTGCCTTGACCAGAGGTTCCCAAACATGGTTGATAAATGCTGTTGAAAACACAGATTCCTAAGAACAGAGGGATTTAATCAGAGTTTTTTGGGGTGGAGGTGGGTGGAGGAGGGAATTGATGATGGTGGTGACATGGTGGCGAGAGCAGAAATCTGTATTTTTAAGAGCTCATTCTGGGAAACCACTTCATTTGACAATCCAGACTCCTAGGAACAATCCTCACCCTCCATGTTAAGGTGTGCTAAAACTAGATCAGGCCTCTCCATTCCAGATTGTTTTCATCCTTATTGAAAATTTACCTTGACCTTCCTTGATGCAAAACTATTCAAGTTTGTTTTCCCTATGATTTTTTCCCTGTCAAATTTATAAGCTAGTGAGACTGCTTTGATAATGATATGTCTTTGTTGAAATTTTGGAATTCCTCACTTGTAATGCTTTATGGATGCTTACACCATGGGTCTTTATAAACTAGGAAGAGTGCAAAGATACTAGGATTTTAAACTGAGGTCCATCATAGGTGGAATTTTCAAGCCCTGTCATTATTTATCACCTATCTTTCTAGTCTCTCCCTGTGAACTGATTCTTCTGAAGGTTTCCCATTAGCAGGCATTAAAGACTACTGTCCTCTCCAAAAGTACTTTGGATGCTGGGGCACCATTCACTGACACCACTTCTGGAGCAGCAGGGTGACTTCCTGATTTCTTAATATGTCTGTTTCCATGCGCCAGCAATATTTCATCCTTTGTGGTTTTGCCAGCCTCTTGATCTACCCTTCTCCTATAATAGAAAAAGGAGAAAGGCACACTCTACACATTTTTCTTCAGTCTTTCTGGGACAAAGCATACTTCCTGTTCAGTAGGGAGGCTTCTCCACTGGTTGAAAAGTCTACTTCCCACTCACCACGGACTTCCTCTGTCTGGAGCTGATGGATTTTAAACTCTAGGATTTTGGTGCTGATCCACTCTGCCTTGTTCTGTTCTGAGGCTTTCTCAGAATGGAATTACATGTATGAGTCACCCTAACTCTACCAGAAATAAATAATCTGCAAGACTTTGAAGTCCTTTTTTTGCTGGTACACAGTATTCCTGAGTTCAACACTCTAGGATCTGCCTATCCCAGGGCTGTGCAGAAAGTAGGTGTTTACAAAATAGTAGGTGTTTATGAAAAAAAATTCAATAAATATTTTTGACTTTACCTTAATCTTATCAAAGAGCAGCAACAGACTTTTGTATCAATAGTTCTTAAGCTATATATTTGAAAATGACTTGCCTCTTAAGCCAGGAGAATAGAAATTTTACCTACTGAAGATACAACTTTTATAGTTCTAAATATCTAAACTCTCCATAGAAGTTTGGGCCTAAATTATGATAAAGGCTGCCTACATTGACCAAAAGTCCCTGAAATAGTTCAACTTTACACTTCAGTCAACCACTGAATATGACTATAGTCAATGCAGTTTTCTCACATGAAAGAGAAATGTCAGTAAAGGGAAATTTTCAGGGAAAATGAACATCAGAGTGAATAAGGTCAAAAGGAAGAAAACACTGACTATTGACAATCTTCCAAAAACTAAGCTTATACTCATAAAGGGCAGACATGCAAAAATGAGGAAGAGATTTAGGGAAGCATCACATCTTAAAAACATTCATTTTAGCATGCATTCACCACAGGGCTAAGCAGAAAAAAAGAACACAGAAGAACTTAAAAACTAAAGTATATATTTTTCTATTTTTCTTTATTTAAATTGTTTTTATTTTAGATTCAGGGGTACATGTGCATGTTTGGGTATATTGTGTGATGTTGAGGTTTGGGCTTCTATCAATCCCATCACCCAAGTAGTGAGCATAGTACCCAATAGATAGTTTTTCAACCCTTGCCCCACTCCCATCCATCCCCTTCTAGTAATTCCTAGTGTCTATTGTTGCCATCTTTATGTCTATGTGTTTCCAATGTTTTGCTTCCACTTATAAGTGAGAACATACAGTATTTGGTTTTCCATTTCTGTGTCAATTAGCTCAAGATAATGGCCTCTAGCTGTACCTACATTGTTGCAAAGAACATGATTCTGTTCTTTTTATGGCTGCATTGTGTTCCATGATGTATATGTAACACACTTTCTTTATTCAATGCATGGTTTATGAACATCTAAGTTGGTCCCATGTCTTTACTATTATGAATAGTGCTGTGATAAACATACAAGTCTTTTTGGTAGAAATATATATGCCCCTTTGGATATATACCCAGTAATGAGATTGCTGGGTCAAATAGTAGTTCTATTTTTAGTTCTTGGAGAAATCTCCAAAGTCTTTTCACAGTGGCTGGATTAATTTACATCCCTACCAACAAGGTACAAGCACTCCCTTTTATCAGCAATATTGCTAAAATCTGTTGTTTTTTGACTTTTTAATAACAGCCATTCTGACTGGTGTGAGATGGTACGTCATTGTGGTTTTGATTTGCATCTCTCTGAAAACAGGTAATGATGAGCACTTTTTCACGTTTCTTGGCCTCTTGGTTGTCTTCTTTTGAGAAGTGTTTGTTCGTATCCTTTGCCCACTTTTTTTTAATAGTCTTTTAGGAAGATAAGACAAACACTATGAAAGATGAAATAAACATATAATGTAGTACCTGCTTAGATACTTAGAAATTGGAGCAGAGAGCAAATTTTATAATTTTTCTGGTAATTTTAGACTTTTTTTAAGTCGTAGACTTTTAAAAATATTTTAGACTTTTTCTGGTGGTGTGCTGTTATGAATCAAGCAGGATTCGGCTGGGCCTTCAAAGAGAAGCAAGATTTTAAAATAGGAAACTAATTATTGCCATGAAAAATACCTAAATGAAAAATATCTAACTATTATGTCATCATAATTTCACACTTCCTTGAAATAAGGATTAATATAGAAGTTGTTTATGAAAGTGTAGCTGTTTTAAACTATTTTACCTTTATGTAGCACACATAGATTGGGTTTAGAATACCTATCAGGTGCCATGCAAATCTGAGAGGTTTGGATTCCGTAGACACCACTGTTGATCCAAGGGACCAAGCTTAACTCTGAATAAGACCTTCTGTGTTTGTGTCAAGACAGTCAAGAAAACCGGTCTCATGACATGATATTGACCATTATTACCCAGTCACTCATTCTCCAAACTAAATTCCAAACAGTGTGAAAAATTAAATCTGCTCTCAAAGAAGAAGAGATTTAATGGTGTTACCATTATGGTGATTATTGAAAAGAACATACTGCAGGTTATAAAAGCAATAGGGAAAAAAAGAAATTTTCAAATGGTTTTAGGCTATTGCATCATCACTGAAATAAATCCATCCTCTTATAATGAGTATTTTAAGAGACCACCCCTGATTTTAGATCAAGGACCTCCTACATAGTTTTTTAAAATACAGGTCCATTATTCTTCAGTCACATCTCATTTAAATGATGTGTTTTCAAGCCTTTCTTGGGCCCCTAGATTTTCATCTGATTTGGGGTCAAGGAGAATTAGATTGAATTACTCTGATTATTTGTCTTGATGAGCCCACATTATAGGAACATGGAACAGCATGGTGGACACAGCCTAAGCTTTGGTGTCAGAATGACTGTGTTGGAGCCCTGGGTATATCACCTCTGAGCTGTGTGCCCTATAGTAAGTTGCTTAACCTGTCTGAGCCTCAAACACCTGTTCTGAAAATAGGTCTAATACATAATATACAAGTACATTATAAAGGCCACATTATTTAGTAGATTCTCAATAAACAGAAGTGATGGTTTGGCCGTCATCATTAATACATACTTGTATTATTGTTTCTGATGTGATTCTGGACAAATAATTCATTGACTCTTTCTAGGCTTCCACTGCCCTGACTGTGATGAATGGAGCCTTATGACAATTTCTACGTTTCCTTCCAGTTCTGGGATTTTGTGAAGGAAATCACATCTGCCACCACCATTATAAACCACAAGCACAAGTTATGAATTTCTGCTGAACAGTAGTTCTACTTCTGCATTAATGGAAATTTCACAATTTACTTAAAGAAGACAGAGCAGCAAGGGCAGAGGGTTTCCTAGCTACATAATTCACTGAAATATACTCTTCAAGCTTGGTTCTGGGTGAAAACCCTTTTATTGGGGAGAAGGAAAAGAACATCATCTTTTTGAAACAGCTAAACAGCCCTTATGATTTCCATAAGACTTTACTTATATTTGCTGATATTCATGTTATTTTCAGTGAGTTTCTCACACAAGATTGTATGTAGGTCATGGATGATAGGGGTAAGGAAGGGGAGACAAGCTTTGGAAAGAAAGAGGCCTTGAATTTATTCTCAGCTCTCCCACCTGCTGTGTGACCTTGAGCATCCATTGTCTTCTCATCAGGAATCATTATTTCTACCATTTAGGGGTGCTGTGTGTCAGCATTGCAGCAGGTCTGGAACAGAACAGGGACTCAATATCAACTATTTTCTTATCTTCCTACTCCTCAGGAGCAAGGACTTCACTGTGGTCTCTTGGTCAAGAGAGCTCCCAGCGTTAGACATTCACAGAACAAGTGTTCAACAATTATTTTTTGAGTTGAGTGGGACACACATTCTTCCAGGAATCAGCTCAGTTTCAGGGAAAACCAAAACAGTCCATTTTTTCATGATAAACAAACAATGACCTGTGGACATTTTATTCCACATCTAGAGTCAGGCTGATTTAAAAGCAACCCTTCCCAAAATTTTCCGAGGAGTGATCCTGGAGAAGAGAGTCCCACTATCAAATGTGCTTAAAAGAGCCGGTGTTCTGAATATGCAGTATCCCCTCATGCTGTGTAGATTCACTGTGTCAAATAGCAAGTTAAAGTGCTCTAAGAAAAAGTGCCACAGGAAAAAACTTGTTTTGCTATGTTGAAGCCATTGTTTCCCAGTAGTGTTTGACCTTAGAACCCCTTGAAGACAAAGTGAGGCACGCTATTTTCTTCAAGGAAGTGGGGGAAGGGAGAGGCAAGCATGTTTAATATATTCAGATTTTTTAAAGCTACAATAAAATCTGCTTCAGAACTTTAGTCACTCGGGACTGAGAGCAATATTTAGATATGAATAAGAAACGTTGAATGAGGTTTAGCAATAGAAAATTCAACATAATGAATAAGTGGACCAAACTCTGCAGGCAATAGTGTTCCAAGATACTTCAGGGCTCTTTCTCCAAGCAGGTAGTATTTATTATCTGGAGAAATTACAGAGATAAATCAGCTAGCATTGACCAGTAAGCAAGAAATAAATAGTTTAAAATAAATTATTTTAAAAATCCAATGTTTGTGACTGACACTGAGCTATGATTCCTAAAATGACAAGTTTAAGAGGAAAATAAACATTTTAAGATCTACTGAGTCTATATGTGGCAGATGGATTTTAATGTGGGCATTTAGGTCTAAATAGCTAAAATCCTCTACTCAATATATATGTATTTTGTCTATTAAATGAGAACTATGGTGCTAGCTTGCAGAAACAAAATGGTGAGAAAGAAATCCTTGTTTTCATGGAGCTTAAAGTTTATATAAGACACAAATATAAATATAATCATAAAAATTAGTGTCAATTTGGGCCTACAATAAGTTCTATGAAATGAGAGAAACTTGTGCTCTGATTTCCACCTTAGACAATGAGATCAGGAGCCATACATGCTTTGCTCGCTTTTTGTTTGTTTGTTTTGTTTTGTTTTTTGAGACAGAGTCTCACTCTGTCGCCCAGGCTGCAGTGCAGTGGCCTGATCTCGGCTCACTGCAAGCTCCGCCTCCTGGGTTCACACCATTCTCCTGCCTCAGACTCCCAGATAGCTGGGACTACAGGCGCCCGCCACCACACCTGGCTAATTTTTTGTATTTTCAGTAGAGACAGGGTTTCACTGTGTTAGCCAGGATGGTCTCGATCTCCTGACCTCGTGAACTGCCCGCCTTGGCCTCCCAAAGTACTGGGATTACAGGTGTGAGCCACCGCGCCCGGCCTGTTCACTGTTTGTCTCCAGCCCTTGGCACAGACTCTGGCACAGAAAAGTAGATCAATAGATATTTGTCGAGTTATTTGCATGCATAAACATATGAATGAATGGATGAGAGTGCATAATAGGGAGATCTAACAGAGAGTTGTCAGAGAGAGGATTCCTAAGTGAAGCAGATTTCTGAAGGATACTTATTTTATTTATTTATCTTTTTGAGGCAGGGCCTCACTTGCCTAGGCTGGGGTGCAGTGGTGCTATCACAGCTCATTGCCGCCTCGACCTCCTGGGGCTCAGGTGATCCTCCCATCTCAGCCTCGGTAGTAGATGGGACTACAGGTGCACACCACCAAGCCCGGTTAATTTTTGTATTTTTTGTGGAGATGGTGTTTCACCATGTTGCCTAGGCTGGTCTCAAACTCCTGAGCTCCAGTGATCTGCCTGCCTCCGCCTCCAGATGTGCTGGGATTACAGGAGTGAGCCACCACGCCCAGTTTCTGAGGGATGCTTATTAAGTAAAGGGAGAATTCTGTCGCAAGGGAGAAGCACAGCCAACGTGAGGAAAGGCAGGAAGGCCTGGGGATGGGGGTGATTGCCACAAAGAGAGAATGGAGTCATCAGTACAAGATAGGACTGGGATCTAAGGTAGGGGAGACAGGTCCTCTGAGATGACTTGAAGAGTCTTGTTTTTATCTTAAGGACAAAGGGAAACCTCTGAATACTGTAAGCCAGAGGGAAAGGTTGCATAATCAGAAAGAAGAGATAGCATAATCAGATGAAGGAGAAAATGAAAATATAGGTGGACCATATGGGAAGCAACTACAATGGGGTGGGTGAAAGATGACGAGGACTTGGAGAAATTTGGGCCGTGAAATCATCAACATAAGGACAGAGGGATGAAGGACAGAGAGATATCAAGAACAGCTCTTGAATTTCTGGCTTGCATAACTGGACAGATGGTGTCCTACCACTGAGTCAGGAAATAATGTAAGGCATGGATCGTTTGGGGACTCATGAATTCAGTGACACATATCAAATGAATGGTGGTGAATGACTAGGGCTCGGAAACAATCCGTTTGTTGTCATTCCTTCTCAGTTCAGATATGGTAAGTGAGCACCTATTTTAGCCAAGGTAATCATTGGTCCCTAAGGACACTGATGAGTGTGCATTCCTGAATCAAAGAGGTGGGGGGGGGAGAATGCCAACGCAATGCTGGACATATGATAAATTGTTTTGGGAGTCACCATACATTCCAAGTGCAAAGACAAACTGTGACTCTATCTGGAACATTCTGTAGTCTTAGCATTGTATCATTTCTTTTTTTCTTTCTTTTTTTTTTTTTCTTTTTGAGACGAAGTCTCACTCTGTTGCCAGGCTGCAGTGCAGTGGCACGATCTCGGCTGATTGCAACCTCCGCCTCCCGGGTTCAAGTGATTTTCCTGCCTCAGCCTCCTGAGTAACTGGGACTATAGGCACGTGCCACCACGCCCAGCTAATTTTTGTATTTTTAGGAGAGACGGAGTTTCACCATGTTGGCCAGCCAGGATGGTCTCGATCTCTTGACCTCATGATCTGCCTGCCTCAACCTCACAAAGTGCTGGGATTACAGGTGTGAGCCACCGTGCCCAGCCAGCATCATTTCTTTTTAAGAAACCCATAGAGAGCTGGAAAATGACCATAGAAATGCAACTGAAACAATATATTTTTGAGTGTTAAAAGAGGTTCCCTAAAAGTTTACTCAAAAAGCTGAAAGCTGAGGAAAGAAGAGATAAAATCCAAAGAACCACCAAAGGTTTAATTATAAATTGGACAGTGACACTGCCCTGAAGTTTGGAGAGGTAAGTTCACAACAAATGAGAGGAAATACAGACCAGGCAGGAAGGGCGGCATTATAACCTGACGGTTTAGAGAAGGGCTTCTCGGCCGGGCGCGGTGGCTCAAGCCTGTAATCCCAGCACTTTGGGAGGCCGAGGTGGGCGGATCACAAGGTCAGTAGATCGAGACCACGGTGAAACCCCGTCTCTACTAAAAATACAAAAAATTAGCCGGGCCCGGTGGCAGGCGCCTGTAGTCCCAGCTACTCGGGATGCTGAGGCAGGAGAATGGCCTGAACCCGGGGGGCGGAGCTTGCAGTGAGCCGAGATCGCGCCACTGCACTGCAGCCTGGGCGACAGAGCGAGACTCCGTCTCAAAAAAAAAAAGAGAAAGGCTTCTCAAAGTTTAATGTGTGTATGAATCACCTGGGGAAACTGTTGAAATGCAGATTATGGTTCAGTAGGTCCTGGTGGGGCTTGAAACTCAGGGTCTCTAACAAGCTGCCAGGTGATGCTGATGCTTAGCATAGGGAGGGTTTAGACTAGCCTGATTTGAGGAGGCAGAGCTTCTACCATTACTAACTGTGTACTCTTGACCTTGACTGAGACATTTAATCTCGTTAGGCCTCAATTTCCTCATCTCTAATAGAGAGTAATACAGTGCCTTCTCACAGGATTGTTGTGAAGATTAATGGAGATAAGTATGGGCATATAAGAAG
This sequence comes from Colobus angolensis palliatus, assembly GCF_000951035.1. Taxonomy (NCBI): domain Eukaryota; kingdom Metazoa; phylum Chordata; class Mammalia; order Primates; family Cercopithecidae; genus Colobus; species Colobus angolensis. The sequence continues at coordinate 5,001,238 of NW_012115489.1, read as the reverse complement.
TACTTGCTAAATGCTAACTGCTAGTGCTATTAATATCATTGAAGCCATCATTCCAGGAGGTAGTCAAGACGAAAAGCACTAAGTTGGAGGTTTTAGGTAACTTCACAAGTATTGCAGTGTTTAAGATACACTGGAATGATTGAGGCTGAGATATATTATTATGCTGTGTGATTAATTATGCTTTGTGATTACTGAGTTTAACCTATTAAGTAAACTATATATTTTACATTCACCATGTCTCATTAGTCCATTCAACAGCTGCCTGCCTAAATGCCAATGCCAGTAAAGCTGAATTGTAGCAATTTCTGGACACATAGGACTTAAACTGACACAGGCATCACCTCCATGTGAGAAAATTCCGTTGGCAGATTGTCAAATAAACTCAAATAATTGTGTGCCTCTATAATAATAGGACATTTTCCTTCCAATGAAATGGCTTTTTGTCCAACAGTAGAAATATATAAATTACCCAGATTAAAAAGCATGTGGAGACAAGAGGATACACTCAATTGCTGTCACTGAACATGCAGTGGATTTAGAGGAAGCCCGGACTGTGATGTACAGTGTGCCCTACAGGTCTTTCTGGACCCAAGGGGAAAAAATGTCCTTCAAAAATAATGTAGTTATTGACGTCAGTAAGTCTGAAGTAAAACAATTACGTGCTTTCAAGTCATTTTGTTGCAAACAGTTATGCATTGAGTGTCAGCTATACGTCTGACATTATCCTAGAAGTTGTGCAAAGGCAAAAAGTTTAAGAGTCAGTTCCTAGCCCCAAGAAATATACAAGCGATTTGTCAGGCAATACGTGCACACATGAAACATGGCAATGTTCAGGGCAGCATGTGATTGATTGCCAAAGTGTCTCGAGCAGGAAGTACCAAGGGAGGATGGAGATGGGAATAATCAGGGTTGGGTGGCGAATATCTGAGGAAACCGCTTGATTAGGGCCTTGAAGAGTAATTGACTGGACTTGGATACATCTATAAAAGCGGAAAGGTCATTCCCAGCAGAAGCAACGAGAACAAGCTTGGAGGTAAGAAGGGACATGGCATGATTTTGTGTCTACAGAAAGTAATATAAAATTGGAAAATAATGTTCATTCAGTATGATAGGGCAGGAACATGGGGAGATTTTGACAATCAATTGAGGAGACTGGAATAGGAGAGCATAATGTATTAGAAGACTACATATGCAAATATATGTATTTGTATATATACATGTGTATCAACTGAGAAGTATGGCATCAGATGATTGTATATATATGTGTGTATGTGTGTGTGTGCGTGTGTGTGTATTTGCAACAGGTGGCACCTAAATTTTAAACATTAAAGAACTTTGAAGTCAGAGTATGTGTTTATCCAAAAACTCATATTTACCAAAACATAGCAGGATTCTTTTGACTGGGAACTTTCAGAAGATGATGAAAGGGTTTTGCTAATAATGATTCCATCCACACTGTCAAATATGAATTGTATGCAATTTATTTTTCTAGTTATAAACAATGATCTACAAGAGACCATCAGTCTGTTCTATTAACTAAGCAACTAGTCATAACACTTTATCTGTGTGGCTAAGAGCTATGGAAACAGGTCTGATCCTGTCTGGTGCTCTTCTAATGTGGGCATGATGACTGGCATACTATGATGCCTAGTTGGGCTGGAATGTCCATATCTTGCTTCAGGTCCTTATTTCTAAGTCTAGGTCACTTCTCATGCCACTACTAGCTCAAAGCATCACTTTTATAGATTGAGTTCTTCATAAAGTTCTGCTTCCCTCCAATAGCCCCCTCAAATGCTGACCATAGCTTTACTGTGTCTATATGTGCCTTCTCCCTGGCAGCTGCGTTTCCTCTAGGAGAACAGCAGTCTTCTGTCTGCTGTGGCAAGCAAGTCACTTCTTCTTGTAGTGAGAACTGAAACCAGAACCATCATGTGCCACTTCCTGGACACCTCCTATTAAATATTAAAGTCCGCTTCCTCTCACCACAGAAGCCGGAGTTTAGTGGTTAGGGACACAGGTGCTTAGATTTGAACATCAATTGCAACCTGCCAACTGCATGCTCTTGGACAATTTACATTCTGTGTATCAGCTTTCCTTTTTCTTTAGAATGAGATATTAACAGTAGCAACCCAGAACTGTTGTGAAGCTTAACTAAGATTTTATACATAAAAAGAATTAGAAGAGTGCTTGGAACACACCAATAACTCAATAAATATTGGCCTATTATGACTATTGTTTAATCCCCTTATGTACTAATATGTAGATTATATATGTATATCACTAACTAGCTAATTAAAAGTCTCCATTCAAAATAGATTCTAATATTTAGATTTTTATTATTATCATTTGACTAGTTATTTGAATATTTCTATCCATATTTACTTATATGCATCTGTATGAAAGGCAATTCCAGCATGCAAGAGTACTGTGTTACCATATAGGCTTGACCTTTCTAACTATGTGGGGAGAAAATGTTGCAAAGAATTAGGAAACTACAGAAGTCTTTTAGCAACCCATGCAACTGACAAACTTGAAGGTTCAAAGTGGAATAAAATCTGATATTCTTTTTTTTAATTATTATTATTATACTTTAAGTTCTAGGGTACATGTGCATAACATGCAGGTTTGTTACATACGTATATTTGTGCCATGTTGGTGTGCTGCACCCATCAACTCATCAGCACCCTTCAATTCGTCATTTATATCAGGTATAACTCCCAATGTTAACTACTTTTGTTGCTATGTTCTTGCAAAACTTCTAAATTTATAAAAGGTGTCCATCAGTTAGTTGAGAAATCTCTCAGCCTGTACTCCAGGAAGAAGTGAAACAATGTAAAGCCATGTAGTTCTTATAGATGATCTTGTTATAAAGACAGAACTTTCGTATATGAAAAAACTAAAAGGCAGCACAAAATTGAGCATATTATGGGAGGTCAGGAAGGAGTGAGCTCAATAGGCTTAAATTGTAGTGTGAAGGATGTGGCATAAATATCAGGAAATATTTATAAACACTAAATACTATTAAAATGGGGTCATTACAATCTCCTTCCCCGAGAGCTCTCAGCAAATGTGGATTTACATATAATCCTGCTTTAGCCTGATAATTCAATGCATACCTTGGAGGCAAAGGGAGTGGATTTGATTATCTTGTTAAGGATCCTTTGGTCCTCAGATGTTATAATCCTGAGAGAAACCTCTTGGTATCCCTCAATCTCATGTTTCTCAACTAAAAACAAGAGAATGGTATGCTAAACTGCATCTACAGCTCTGAGATCTTCACGCTAACTATGTTATAAACAGCATGAACTCAATGAACTTATTATTACCAAGGGAAGTTGGTGACTTGATGGAAAAGGAGAAATTCTGAAATTTAATTTTTAATTATTTTTTGATTAACTTTAAATTCTTAATTTAAAGTTTTTAGGAATTAAATCTTTCCTAGCATTTCTTGATTTTAGAAACATTTACTTGTGACCAAAGGCATTCTACAATTTTTTAAAAACATGTTATCCCGTTTCAGTAAAGTTATTCTTAAAGCTGAATGCTGAATAAGGAAGCAAAAACACAATTGTAAGACTGAATCAAGTATTTATTTTAAAAGTATTACAGTCATTTCTTCAGAAAAAAAATATAGCAGTAGGCACTTCTCCCCATCCTCAACCCCATGATCCAACCTAACTTCTAAGGTCCCCATAAGAAATGCGTTACTATTTGATCTCATGAATAATCCAGCTTGTATTTCTAGTTACAATGTACACAAACTTGGAAAATTATTAAAGGAATACTTTATACATCTTTTCTACTGTGATTTTATAGAGAAAAAATTTCTCCCCATTGTATTCATTTGACAATTATTTATTGAGCACATAAAATATGCCAGGTGCTGTGTTGGACATGACCTTGAGACAAAGATAAAAAATAAACAAACAAGAAACTATGCAATGATGATGTATGCTGTGATGTAAACAGAATGATGGGATAAGATGTGTTTGAGCAAGAAGGGCTACTAAGTTGGGTAATATTCCCATCCTTGGCCTGATTCCATTCCAGTTAATTCCTGTCCCATGTCTTGCTCTGCTCTGTACTGTGGTGGGGCTGACCCCTGCAGGCATTTCACTGTCTCCTATGTTAGCTGATTTAAGGCTGGATTTAATCAAAGGAACCACTGATGTGAGAATAGAGTACTGGTAGAAGGGAAAAGCTAGAGTACTTCTGCCCTCTCTCTCTGTCTTAGATGGCATCTTCAGCAGGGCTGCATATTCTCCCCGGCTCTCACCAGACGTGTTTGATGTAGTTCCAGCTTCTGCTGTGGTCCCTGAACTCCAGTAAACTCACCTCAACATTTTGTCTCTCTGGACTAGGATTGGTAGTGACTTTCTGCTTTTATTAATCTCTTGGTTGTTTTACCATCCCCTGTTTGGCTTCTCAGCTCTTCAACCATGTCCATAACCAATACTATGTATTGTATTTCCTGTGTTTTAAACACTTAAGCATCATTGCATTTTCCTGGGAGGACCCTGACTGAGACAAAGAATCAAGAAAGGTTTAGCTGAGGAAGTGAAATGTAAGATAAGAACTAGAGAACTAAAAGAATCCAGACATGTGAGTCTCAAGAAGGAGGATAGTCCTGGCTGATGAAAGTAAAAGTCATAAAGGAAGAATAAACCTGGACTCTTCAAGGAGCATAAGGCAAGCCAGTGTGGCTGTATGACCATATGAGAAGGGGAGAATAGTTAGAGCTGAATAGGAGAATAGTTAGAGTGGCAGATGGTGCAGGATCACATAGATTCCTATTCCAAGCATGAGGGAAACGGACGTACTTTGATTTGGATTATTTATTTATTTATTTTTATTTTATATATATATATATTTTGAGACAGAGTCTCACTCTGTCACCAGGCTGGAGTGCAGTGGCACCACCTTGGCTCACTGCAACCTCTGCCTCTCAGGTTCAAGCAATTCTTCTGCCTCAGCCTCCCGAGTAGCTGGGACTACAGGCGTGTGCCACCATACCCAGCTAATTGTTGTATATTTAGTGTAGGCGGGGTTTTACCATGTTGGTGAGGATGGTTTCGACCTCTTGACCTCCTGATCCGCCCTCCTCGGCGTCCCAAAGTGCTGGGATTACCGGTGTGAACCACTGTGCCAGGCCATGATTTGGAATTTTTATTTTTGTAAACAATTAATCTGGCTTCTTTCTGGACAATGGGTTAAATATTAGGAGAGAAGGTAGTTCAGGGTAGTAACGAGATGGAGAAAAGTGAACTGATTCACAAAGAATTTTGTAGATAGAATTGACTCAACTTACCCAGTGGTGTCAATGTCAAGGATGAGAGAACGAGAAGAACCATGGATGACTCCTAAACTTTTATCTGAACAACCAAGTGGATGATAACATCAACTGAGAGGAAAGAATGAAGAGGCGTAGGTTGATGGGAAAGAAGAGCTCTGCTTTGGACCTGTTAGGCTGAAATGCCTCTCAGACCTCCTGGTAGAGATATATAAGAGGTAGTGTGTATATGAGTCTGGAGTTCAGAGGAAAAGTTAGAGCTAGAGATATGAATTTAGGAATTCCTGGCATATAAGTGGTTTTTAGACCTGTGGCTTAGACAGCATTGCCTACGAAGAGAGTCAGATTGGAAACAATTCATTATAAGCCATCAGTTTTTCTCCCACACACAGGGTTTTGAAGGGGGAAAAGTCATTAGACATACCACAATTAAAAAAAAAAATAGACTTTTAAAAGAACAAGCAGAAGCATTGTGGGATGTGTGTGTGTGTGTGTGTGTGTATGTGTGTGTGTTTGCTGAAAAATAGTCTGAGAACCCAAAGGCTAATGCTACACAATTTATTTGATGAATGTAGACAGCTTTTCAAATAATTTAGGATGTATGACAGATTGCCTGAATGGTTTTCACCATTTAAGTGATCTGAGTGAAACAGATGCTAATTAGAAACTCTTTTCCTTAGGAGACATACATTTTCCAGGAAATCAGTCATGTTTGACACACTGTCTGAAATGAATGTACAAATATCAATTGACCCTGAATATTACAAAGTTTTAACGACTTGTCTTCCATTTACTATGTCCTTACCAGGGCAAAAATTGATCATTACTCTGTAATAACCTCACAGGTATTCTGAGTGTGGACACTGAGCAATCTTCAGCTTCTTACTGTCTCTGACACTCCTTGTTCAGAAAGTTGACTGAGCATGACATTGACTTTATGTAGCTCATGTTCTTCTGTAGTCCTGCTGGTATGGTTCTGTTTGGATGGTGGTCAGCTTCTCTCATCTGGCCCATCTTCTTCCCTCTGGACAACCCTTTCTCCAATACCATCCTCTTCCAGTACGTCCTCACTGCCATCCCCAAAGCATCTTGTCCTATTATCCAGAAACCTCTAAAATGGCTTTCTAATTAAAACCTAATTTCATTTTCTGTATCTCTCATCCTCCAAGAGAGCATCCTGCACTGCCTTGCTCAAAATATCAACCTTCTGCACGTCTCCAAAACATCACGAGCCGCTTGTGTGAGTAGGATTCCACAGGATTCAGCATAAAGTATGTTCAGCATGCTTTGTTCAAACCATGTTTTTAAACATTCAATGAATAAAAGTTTTAACCCCTGAATAAAGACTAAAGTATACCTTAAGGATATAGAATTATAAGACAGGCTTTATTGCAAATCGAGTATTTATCAAGTATAGGGAGAGGGAAATTAACTGAATGAGTTAGTCTGTGTTTATTAGCTGCTTTCCCTTTATTGTCAAAAAAAAAAAAAAAGGCGAGTGCGCCTTAGGGTTGGAAGATGACTTTCGCAAAATAGAGAGGGGGATTTATTCTGATCAGTGCAAGAAAGAAAAAAAAAAAGTAAGGCTTAGTAAGCATAGATAAGAAATAAATATAAGCCTTCCCAAAGATCATAAGACAACTTTATTTCTGAAAAAGAAATATCAATTTTGAGAACTGTAAAAGAGCAGGGAAAAGCCAACAAGAGATCTCAAACCAAGTATCAGATAAAACGAAGGACATATTTACAACATCCATAAAGTGCACTGGATGCTCACCAGGTGAGAAGAAATAAGAGCTTTCTAGTTGGACAAAAAGGAAAATTAAGTGTAACGTGATGGGGGAAGAAAATAATTTTTTTTTTTTTGAGATGGAGTCTCACTGTGTCGCCCAGGCTGGAGTGCAGTGGTACAATCTCGGCTCACTGCAAGCTCCGCCTCCCAAGTTCACGCCTTTCTACTGCCTCAGCCTCCCGAGTACCTGGGACTACAGGCGCCCACCACCACGCCCGGTTAATTTTTTGTATTTTTAGTAGAGACAGGCTAATTTTTGGTATTTTTAGTAGAGACGGGATTTCACCATGTTAGCCAGGATGATCTCGATCTCCTGACCTCGTGATCTGCCTGCCTCGGCCTCCCAAAGTGCAGGGATTATAAGCGTGAGCCACTGCGCCTGGCCAAAATAAATTATTTGAATCAATTACTTGACACCAGAGTTTCTCTTAATGATACAAGCTACCTTTGTTTAGGAAAATAACCTGAAAGATAGTTTTGGGTGGTAAAAAAGAGACCCTCTCCTGAAACATAGTGTGTAGTATGGCCTTAAAAAAAAAAAAAAAAAAAAAGATTGGGTAAGCTGTTCTTCAAAAAAAGCTAAGAGTCCTTCAGTAATGAGGGTAAGGGGGAAGAGAAAAGAGAGAAGGAAGTGAGAGAAGGAAGAAGGGAGCTAAGAAGTACAGCAGGCGGCAGAGCCCGTAGAAGCAGGTTCCATGAGATAGTCCCAGGGGTGCAGTGGTCGGCGGTCATTTGTGAGCAGAGGGGTCAATGCTCAATTTAAAGTTGTCTCTAGTGCTGTGATAGGAATCCCCTGCATTGCTAGAAACCTTCAGTAAAGTCGGCTACACGTGTGCCAATGTTTACAGAAAATACCAAGGTAATTGGCTTCATTCAAGTTTAGAATGATCTGGAGCAAGTAGAAACCAGGAACTGGGGAAGCTGAGATAGGAGAGAAAACAAGTATTCCTGCAGTCCCCTTCCCCCACCCAATCTCTGGATTTATTGGGGGAAACAATATGAATGTGGGATAAGGGACAAAACGCTTCTTATTTAAATCTAAAGAGAAGATGACTTCCCTCCCACTCACATGTTCATTTGGATTACATAAGCACGGATTAATAGTTAAATTCATCAGGAGAAATTATTTAATTTTGAACGCAGCTATTTTCATGTCTGGTATTCTATTATATGTATGTTTATAGCTTGCGAAAACAGTAGTTTATAATTATCTTTAATGAAGTCTGTATTTTTTTTTATTATTATTAAGGAGTCACAACCTGTGTCAGAAATAAAAACTAAAGCATTGATGGGATTGTGGGCTAAATTTTCTGGGACTCGACAATCAGCCTCATAAAAGGAGCTGCCTGCTCGTTGCTGGCAGCAGAGAATTTTAGTCATAGTACTTAGGAGATAATAATTAGTAACTCCTAACTATTTCTAGTTTCATGAATCCCTGAGAATCTTATTAAAACTGTGGGTCTTGGCTGGGCGCGGTGGCTCACGCCTGTAATCCCAGCACTTTGAGAGGCTGAGGCGGGCGGATCACAAGGTCAGGAGATCGAGACCATCCTGGCTAACACCGTCTCTACTAAAAATACAAAAAAAATTAGCCAGGCGTGGTGGTGGGCGCCTGTAGTCCCAGCTACTTGGGAGGCTGAGGCAGGAGAATGGCGTGAACCCGGGAGGCAGAGCTTGCAGTGAGCCGAGATAGCGCCACTGCACTCCAGCCTGGGCCAGAGCCAGACTCCGTCTCAAAAAAAAAAAAAAAAAAACTTGCTGTAGTTTGGGAAACGTGGCAATCTGGCATTCCTGCCCATAAACTATGCTAGCGATTTTATGTTGTTCTTAACAGTTAACTCTTAAAATGCTACCTCATTTATATTACTTTATTAACATACCTCATTTATATTGTCATAAGCTGATTTTTTAAAAAGAAAAAAAAAAAGAAAAAGAAAGCCTGCTCTTAAAATCCTTTTGTTGTAACTTCTAGATATTTGTTTAAACATCTCTGTTCATGCATTACTGCAAAGCAGTATTGATTGAATTCTGACTTGAGGTTTAGAAAAATTCAGAATTTATCCACACCCTTGACCTGAGAATGGCGTAACAATACATAAACTATTCTTACACGGTTCTAAGATTTGGGGTCCCTACCACTCACACAGTTCTACTACTATATATGGAATCTGGATCACATAACTTAGCCTTTCTGGGTCCTACCTTATTTATGCAATAAAAATGTACAATAATTAATTTTAATAGTTCTTTCAGCACTAATGCGTTATGTGCCATAATATAACATAACATTAGAATAAGTAAATATTCCTCTTTTTGATGATAAATCTCTGAAGGCAGAGGCTGTCTGTCCCTAGTGCCTCAGACCTTCCTATTTTTGAAATGTATATATTGCTAAAATAGACTTTAGTGATGCACTCATTAAGTCAAAAAGTGTTCAAATCAACTCCTTTTCAAATACTGTATATTCTTTGATCACAATGTCACACTGTGGAAAAGTAGATTAGATGGAATATACTGGTAGAAGATGACTCTATTTCCATCTAGATATATTTCTTACCTTCCCTGTATGATGAAGTGACTTCAGATTGTTTCCCTGTAAGTCTGGGATGATGGTAAGTCAGGAGGCTATGGTACCAAGCTTGCCGGAAACTGAGCTGTCAGACCCCCAAAATATGTCATCTTCAGTCCTGTGAAATGTGAAGTTGAATCCTAAGTGATTTTAAATAGATGTTGTAACCTTTACTAGGTGATATAACCTGTCCTCTATTGATGGGCCTTTAGATTATTTCCAATCTTTTTAATACAATCAAGGCTGCAATGGGCACTCTTGAATAAATGCCTTCATAAATGCATTTAAATCTGTGTGTATAATATGTATCTGGCCTTCAGTTGGTGGCCATATAATCAAGATGTATGAGGCTTTTAATCAACTCACAAGTGACTATTCAAAGGTATTTGGGATACATATAAATTCCAACCAAGGCCAAGCCATTCTTCTTGTCGGCCAAATGTCCTTGGAAGTTGTGACAGAAAAGAAAAAGCCATGAGAAAATATTCAGTTCCAATTCATATTAGTTTAGTATTTGTAAGAATTAAGTATGGAAGTCGATTTAGAGAATGCAGGATTCCATCAAGTTTTACAACCTTTGGAGGTAGATGGGTAAGACAATCTCTGTCCTAAAAGAAAAGTCAAACCTGTCAGATGATCAGCCTGGAAGGGAGACACAGAGCTATTCCAAGGACCATGGACTTTGGCTTCCTGGGGTAAGAGGACGAAAGGACCAGCCTTCAAATTACAAAGTCACTGTTTTAAGTTCTTAAGTAGGGCTCAGTCTGCTCTGTCAGAATTCTATGAATGTCTCAACTTAAATCTTTAGATGTTATAAAACCACAATCTCCAGCAGGGTAAGTAGGCAACTCTAAAAATGATGGAGATGACATAATTCCTTTAGTAGCTAAACATTAACCTTAGAAAAATTTAAAATTAAATACAGGAATATCTAAAAGAATTAGAACAATCTTATTGATGCTTTTGGTCAAGTGCTATGTCCATATTTGGTAATTATAAAACATTAGTAATGTTTAAGAGAATTTCGCATGTTAAAATGAGAGATGAGCTGCATAATTACAATTTAAAATGCATAACGAACTAATTGATATAGACTTGTGATTTAAACGCAGATACAACAATGTCTATAAAAGCTTTGAAATATGAAAGAGGATTATGCTTCACTGTGTTTATGTGCTTTCCTTTAAGATATTTAAAAGTATTAAGAACTTTGGGAAAGTTTTTCAGTTAGACAATGGACACACTTAAAAAGAATGTTGAGTATATTAAATTTACAAAATTAGTTTTTAATTGTATGAAGGAATTTAGTCAATTAAGTGCATAAATATTATTACACACATTCAAAATTCTCCTAAATGTGGTTACTAAAATGCTTTAGATTTACAAATAGAATAAGAAGATCAGGAAGCTGCATTTAAAAATTGTGAGAAGCGGGTGAAACTGCGTCTCCACTAAAACTACAAAACATTAGCCGGGCGTGGGGGCAGGTGCCTGTTGTCTCAGCTGCTCGGGAGGCTGAGGCAGGAGAATGGCGAGGACCTGGGAGGCGGAGCTTGTAGTGAGCCGAGATTACGCCGCTGCACTCCACCCTGTGCAACAGAGTGAGACTCCTTCTCAAAAAAAATAAAATAAAATAAAATAAATTGTGAGAAGCAGTTTTTGGATTTTTAACTTTAATGAATTGATTGCTAAATTTTTAACCAAAAGTTAGCCTTTGAATAGTCTGTTCTGTATACAAAAGTCACTTTGAGGACAAAAATATTCACATTTAATAGCTGACACTCCCACTATCCTCCTCATATCAACTCAATAGGACTAATAAACAAATTTTTAAAATAAGCTCCTACATATAAATAAGAACAATCTGTTAGAAAAATTGGCTACTTTGTATAAAAATAAGACACAAATAACCAAACAATATGAGGTTATACTTCACTCATAGTTTAAAAAATTATAAAAATCAAAAGTATTATCCCATACAGTGTCAGCCAATGAGAGTGCAAAGGTGCAGGCTCATGTGAAGATAAGAATGCAAACTATATATGCAAATTTTAAAATGCATATATTCTTGAACTTGATACTTCCACTTCTGGAAATTTATCATATTTGTGTCATATGGACATATTTGAATGTGTTCACAAAGGCACTTATCCAAGAATGTCCACTGCAGCATTGTTTATATGAAAAAAAAAAAAGAAAAAACGGAAACAATCTAAATGACTATGTCCATAGAAGATAGGTTAAAAAGAAAATTATTAAATCTATGCAATGGCTTACCACACAACCATTAGAAAGAACAAAGTAGTTTGCTGTGTTATGATATAAAAAAGCTTCTATTACATTCATTGAAAAAGTAATAATAAAGCCAAGTACAGAGCAGTTTTATGATATACTTCCAAAGTATACTGGAAAGAAAAAAAATAATGTATATGTGTGTGTGTGCGTGCATATGCATAGAAAATTTCTGGAAGAATATAAATACACAGATGACTCCTAAAGGTGGCTAACTGTAAGGAAGGTATATTAGTTTGCTGGAGCAAACTAATAACAAAGGATCACAAACTGGCTGGCTTAAAACAACAAAAATTTATTCCCTCAGAGTACTGGAATCTAGAAGTGAGAAAAGAAGTTGTTGGCCAGGTTGGGTCCTTCCAGGGGCTGGGAGGGAGCATCTGCCCCATGCCTCTCTTCTAACTTCCGGGAATAGCTGTCTGTTCTCGGTGCTCCTTGACTTGTAGATACATGGCTCCAATCTCTTCCTCCACCTTACAACAGTCATATTGAGTTAGGGGCTCACCCTGCTCCAGTATGACTTCATCTTAACTGATAGCTGCAGTCACTCTATTTCAAATCCAGTGATGTTCTGAGGTACTTGGGGTTACAACTTCAACATATCTTTTTTTGAAGGACAAAATTCAACTCATAACAACAACAAAAAAATGGCCATTCTAGACTTGGATAAAAGTCTAAAAATCAGTTAATAAGAAAAGATTACTATTAAAGTAATCTCAGCATGATTAAGTGTTATTTATGGTCCTGATCCCGTCCAACATAAATATTTAGAGAACAAATACCATGCTATATAAACTGATTGGCCAAAATTCAACATTTGGCATTCGATTAATTTTAATGATGTTTCTCTCTCATACAGAAGACTTCTTTCTGGTTCAAAATAACTGAAATTAAAACCTAGTTTCCCTCAGACGATATTTTCATTGCATGGAATCCCATAGTTGGAAGGGCCCTTAGAGACTTTTTAGTGTATACCTTCAACATTTTGTCAGTATTTCCAACAAGAGGCCCAGACTCTCTTGAACACCTCTAGGAATGAAAAGTCACTGCTCTCTGAAGCAGGATCGACCTGATGGTTAGAAAACAAATACTCAGTCAAATTATGTCCTCCTACAATTTTCACCAATTTGACTTTGGTCAACCATCTGAGCCTTTCAAGATCACATCTGTATTACATATATTATATATGTGTATATTATGTATACATAAAAATAAACAATACATATATTTATGTAACTTACATAAACATACTGTATATATATTTTTGATATGACAACCACTGAAACATTTGGGGACACCTTCTTTTGAGTTCTATACTATGTTTTAGCTGAGTGGCAATTATAACCCAACTTCTTGTTAGAGGTAAATTTCAAAAATCAAAATTACAGACATAAGATTTTAATAAGAAAATACCCAATATAAATATAAGTTCTACAACTTTGCTTTGAAGACTTGTCTTATTTCCAGAACATAATAATTTCAGAAAGAGATACATTCTTCTGAGAAGAATGTTTAAGAGGTATTTCATGTATGTAAGGAAGAACGGAAAGCCTTGTAAATAATAGGGGAAATTTTGTGGGAAATTTGCCCAAGAAATCTTTTAGAAAACTTAAGTGCTCAAGGCAGCTTGAACAAAGGCATAGATTCTGTGTGTGAAAGGGTTCCATAAAGTTGTGACAAATTGTTCCATTCACAGTTACCCTGCCAGATTTTGTCACACAGTATGAGAGACATTAATAAATATATGTCAGCCTGTTATTCCTTCACAAAACACTCCCTTCACCCAAATAAATAGGCTTGTTTGAGGCTACAATGGCCATCTTTGTCTAAGAAACATTCATTCAATTTGTAGATACATGTTGTTTGCTTGAAGCACCAGTTCACACAAAACTCTTTATACCTGGGAAAAAACAACAGTGATTCCTCTTCAGAAATATGAAACATCTCTAGAACTCTCAGAAGTGCTGCTGGAAAGTACAGTCATGAGTTGCTTGGTCTTTCAGCAGCTTTCAGAAAACTAAACTGAATGTACACTGTCTTATAAAGATGAAGTTCTAGTAAGACAAATAGAGTTCAGTATCAAGGTAATTTTGCCACCTAATTGTGAGTCAGATGGCTCTGAAAATTCAATGTCCAACCTGGCGCGGTGGCTCACGCCTGTAATCCACTTTGGGAGGCCAAGTCGGGCAAATCACTTGAGGTCAGGAGTTCAAGACCAACCTGGCCAACATGGCGAAACCCTGTCTCTACTACAAATACAAAAATTAGCCAGGCGTAGTGGCGGGCGCCTGTAGTCCCAGCTACTCGGGAAGCTGAAGCAGGAGAATCACTTGAACCTGTGAGGCGGAGGTTGCAGTGAGCTGAAATTGTGCCACTGCACTCCAGCCTAGGTGACAGAGAGAGACACCATCTCAAAAAAAATAGAAGAAAATTAAAGGTCCAAATTTACTCATTTCCTTCTTCCAGATACGCGAAAGCAGAATATTTTTTGTTATCTCTATAGTTTAAAGAAAACATTCTAGGATAATTAAGGCCTTTGTAATGGTTTATATTAAGCGTTACCTTGATTGGATTGAAGGATACAAAGCATTGCTTCTGGGCTTGTCTGTGAGGGTGTTGCTAGAGATTAACATTTGAATCAGCGGAATGGGAGAGGCAGATCCACCCTTCATCTGGATGAGCACCATCCGGTTGGCTGCCAGCACAGCTAGATTAAAGCAGGCAGAAGAAGGTAGAATGATCAGATTTGCTGAGTCTTCTGGCCTTCATCTTTCTCTGGTGCTGGAGGCTTCCTGCTCTCCAGCATCAGACTCCAAGTTCTTAGACTTTGGACTCTTGGACTTACACTAGTGATTTGCCAGTGGCTCTCGGGCCTTCTGCCACAGACCAAAGGCTGCCCCGTCGGCTTCCCTACTTTTGAGGTTTTGGGACTTGGACGAATCCACTACTGGCTTCCTTGCTCCTCAGCTTGCGGACGGCCTATCGTGGGACTTCACCTTGTGATCGTGTGAGTCAATTCTCCTTAATAAACTCCCTTTCATATATACATGTATCCCTATTTGTTTTGTCCCTCTAGAGAACCTTGACTAATACAGCCTGAAAATAATTCCCAGTGGAGGTAGAGAGAAATGCATCACTTAAAATAGAAATATACCTTCACAGCAATATCCACGACTGGCTTGAGATTGAAAGCTAATGGTTAGACGATCTGTGAGCATATTAATGATCTATCTTCTGAAAAAGCAACACTCAGTCATGGACTTCTTCCCTTGTATTTAAATAGGATTTTCTTACCGGGAAACAGTTGATTCAGTTCCTGGTGGTGAGCAGTTTATCGCCAAAGGTCAGTTTACTCAGCATTAGAGGAAGGCATTATTATCTGGCCCTTTCTAGAGCTCATGTTTAAAAAATGGTTCGTGGACCGGGCGCAGTGGCTCACGCCTCTAATCTTAACATTTTGAGAGGCCGAAGCGGGTGGATCGCCTGAGGTCAGGAGTTTGAGACCAGCCCGACCAAGATGGTGAAAAGTAGCCAGGCGCCGTGGCAGGCGCCTGTAATCCCAGCTAGTTGTGAGGCGGAAGTTGCAGTGAGCGGAAATTGCACCATTGCACTCCAGCCTGGGTGACGGAGTGAGACTTCATCAAGAAAGAAAGAAAGAAAAGAAAGAAAGAAAGAAAGAGGGAGAGAGAGAGAGAAAGAAAGAAAAAGAAAGAAGAAAGAAAGAAAGAAAGAAAGAAAGA
The DNA here is from genome assembly GCF_000951035.1 of Colobus angolensis palliatus. Classification (NCBI taxonomy): domain Eukaryota; kingdom Metazoa; phylum Chordata; class Mammalia; order Primates; family Cercopithecidae; genus Colobus; species Colobus angolensis. The sequence goes on along the minus strand of NW_012115489.1, from coordinate 4,985,555 downwards.
AAGAAAGAAAGAAAGAAAGAAAGAAAGAAAGAAAGAAAGAAAGAAAGAAAGAAAGAAAGAAAGAA
>NW_012115489.1:4856498-4985440 GCF_000951035.1 Colobus angolensis palliatus | reverse complement strand
AAAGAAAGAAAGAAAGAAAGAAAGAAAGAAAGAAAGAAAGAAAGAAAGAAAGAAAGAAAGAAAGAAAGAAAGAAAGAAAAGAAAGAAAGAAAGAAAGAGAGAAGGGAGGGAGGGAGGGAGGAAGGAAAGGTTTGTGGATTACTTCTCCATTTTTCTTCATTTTTGGGACAATTTTTGTAGTTACTCATGGCTGTCCATAAGTTAACAAAGTTCAAGAGTAGTGAAAGCAAGGAGTTTATTTAATTAAAATCAGGATATCAATTAAATTATATTTTTGGCTGAACCCTCTGCCCATTGATCTGTTCCATTTAGTACTGCAAAATGCCACAGACAGAAATGTTGCTTATAAAGGAGATATATACTATTAATGTGCTCAGAAATTGCCGAAAACAAATATTTTTAGCACAATTAAGACTCTAATATTACTATAACCTGTTTTCCCTAATTTTCACTCATGGTTCAGTGGTAGGTTTTTGTTTTTTTTTCTTTTTTTCTCCTTTGGACTAAATGTTACGCTATTTTTCTAAGAAATATTTTCTAAATATTGTCCCTCACTTGATTGTATCAGCCAGAGTTGGTTGGGAACTGGGTTTTGCAAAATCAGGGGTTTTACCCAACAATGGTTAATTTGGGCTTCGGTTTTGGCGTCGTGGCCTATAACAATGTGGAGGGTTTCCACTTTCCAAGTTTTCCTAACTGACTGGTGACGCATCCTGAAACAAGAATCCCTGTTTTTCTTTTCAATAATTTTTCCCCTTCTGACAGGGTGGCCTGTGAAACTGAGTTAAAACATGTTATTTCAGTGCCATCGACAATGAGTCAAACTAACCTTTTGCCTTTACCACTTACTTTGTCATAAACCTGGGTAGGAGTATGGGGGTAAGAAGCTTTATCACTCTGCGGGCTACCTTACTAACTGGGAAAAGAAATCATGAGTTGCCTACCCTGCTCTTGTTCTCTTTCCATAGCTCCGTTCCCAACTTTCTCTCCAAGCCAAGAAACTTTGATATCTTTCAGTTCTTAGAGTTCTTGCTCCTCACACTCTATAAATCCAACGCAGAAGTCCAATTCTGTTTTATTTCTTCACGGATGTGTTATGGCCATATTTTTATGTACTAAAGTTCATTGACTCAAGACTCTCTTGATGGTAAAACACATCATTATTTTCCTACTACCAAGAAAGCTGCCATTTAAAAATCTATGCATGCCATCGAATGTATGATACATTCTAATTTAAGATATCAAAATAGGAAAAAAGTTATCTTAGAATGGATGAACTATGTGATTTGAGGCAAAAAAGAAAATAAAATACTTTAAATATTTTTACAAAGGCATTCACACAACCACTGACTTTCCCCTATTCTGATTTACTGGTTATCTGTAGCCCTGCCTACCTCTTCTTTCCCTTAATTTTTTCATTCCAAAAAAATGTGGGATGCCTACTATGTACAGGCCCCATGGTACTTGCCAGGGACAAACAGTAAATAAGAGAAAGACTTTATGTTGGGAAAGCTCCCATTTTGGGAGTAGATACAAAAATGGACTAGAGAAAGACAGTAGAGTGACTGTCACTATATTAGTGAGAAGTACAGAATTCCGTGGGAGCACAGTGAAAAATGACCTAACTTGGTCTTCTGGGGGTTATGAAGAGCTGTCCAGAAAGGTAATGTTTCAGCCAAGATCTCAAAGATGAACAAGGAATGTTAGCCCTTCACAGGGACAAGGCAGGTGAGAAAAGGAGGGAGGATATCCCAGGTTAAGGAAACAGGAGGCAGCAAGATAAATGTCTGGGCTGTTTACTGACAAATGCACAAGGTTGCCTAAGATTGCAGGACAGAAAGAAGCAAGGTGAGCTAAAACCAGCTCATGCATGGACTTGTGTGCTGTGCAGGAAAATTCAGAATTGACTGAGGAAATTGATGACTCAGAGAAGGGCTTAAGCATAAAATGAAAAGATAAGTTTAGCCCTTTATTAAAGTTTTTAAATTTTGCTTTGTAAGAGTAAGGTTAATCATGTATAATAAAAAATTCATTGAGTAAGAAAAGGCTTATCATGGAAAACATTAATTTCTGGCTCCAGCCCCCTCATCCTCCATGTCTGAATGATAAGAAATCATCTTTAGTTCTTTCAGTTGTTTTTTTCTTGTAGTTACCTCCATACTAATTTTTAAGTTATGTAGGTGGTTCTTCTTGACGTGATAAAACCCTTTAACTTTTTCTCCGAACAGTTTAAGATCAGAAGTTCAAAGATGTACAAGTAAAGTTTGTAGTAATTAGGGCAATAAAAAAGCCAAAAGTAACAGAAATACATTTTCAAAAGTAAAATAAAAGATCACAAACAACTTGGCAGTTTTGCAAAATATTTTCCAACTGATTCTTGTTTATTATTGCAACTTAAGGAGAATCGAGGCATGCTGCTAGTTTTTAATTTACAACTTCAGATATTATCCAGTGATTTTTAAATTTTTCTTCCTATAACATTTAACTCTTATATGTCACAGCATGCACCTCTCCATATCATCTTAATATTATTAAAACACTATTATTGGCTACATAAATAGTGTTCTTTAAAGTGTGTATAACTGCTCCCGCAGATAAGTCATCTTCTTCTTTTCTTCTCCTGCCCTGGGCAGTTGCCACAACAGAAATACTTTGCCATACTTCTCACTTTATTCATTCCCTAGATGCCTCCATCAGAAACACCTTCATCCTTGTTCTATAGGATGTATATGGCAGTTGATCTCCAGACCCGACATGGGGATGTCATCCTAGGAATTCTCTTTGTCAGACAGCTTTTTATTCACATAATGACAGTTTAATGGGGTATTAAGGGAGAGAAAGGATAAACATGAGTTCAATGCCTTCTTTAACTGAATATAAATATATATAAAATTTTTGGGGGGGACAGGATCTAGCTCTATCACCCAGGCTGGAGTAAGTACGGTGGCACAATCTCGGCTCACTGCAAACTCCTCCTCCTAGGCTCAAGTGATCCTCCCATCTCTCAGCCTTCAAAGTAGCTGAGACTACAGGCACACACCACCACACCTGGCTAATTTTTGTACCTTTTGTTGAGACAGGGTTTTGCCCTGTTGCCCAGGCTGGTCTCAAACTCGTGAGCTCAAGTGATCCACTCACCTTGGCCTCCCAAAGTGCTGGGGTTATAGGTGTGAACCATCACTCCTGGCCTTTGTATACTATATTTTCAATTTAGATTTGCAATGTTTTAGTTCAAATAATTCCTTTGTCTCATATAGGAAATATATATATATATTCTAAGTCATGCATTAATAAATATTAGAGACATAAAGACATGTATGAGAGACATTAAAAACGGAACATTTGAAGGCAGAGCTATCCTGTAAAACAGGATTGTATAACCATATTTCCTAGCTAACTCTTATGCTCTGTTTTCTTGTATTTTTATAACATTTGTGGCATTGATCAAAGTTTCTAAAGCCATAAGCTAAAATAGAATAGTAATGTCAGAAAAACTTCCCCCTTGATCTCAACTTTCTCACTTGGTCTCCCTGAAGTACTTTCACCAATACTTCAATGGATTTATTTATAAAATTTCAGACTTAGACAAATGTTTAATCTAGATAAAGGTCAACCTTTCCCCTCTTGGCTCAGGAGGACATATTTTTTACTTTTTTAAATTTAGTACAGCATAACAAAACCAACAACTACAGTTTTAAAAATCCTAACTTTGTGGTAGGCTCGGTACATGAAATCGGTACTCAGTATTTTTTTGCCCAGTTGTTTGAATTCTTCCTTTTTCCTTCTAATCTTCTAGCAAATGCACTGTGCATGGGGCAATATCTGGAAAGACTGTCAAACACCACATAAAAAAAATAACGTACGTGTCCTCTTCAAGGAGAGAGCAGGTTTCATTTAAAATGTTTTGATATACCGGCCGGGTGTGGTGGCTCATGCCTGTAATCCCAACATTTTGGGAGGCCGAGGCAGGTGGAATCACTTGAAGTCAGGAGTTTGAGATCACCCTGGCCAACATGGTGAAACCCCATCTCTAATAAAAACACAAAAAATGAGTTGGGCACGGTGATGCATACATGTAATCCTAGCTACTCAGGAGGCCAAGGCAGGCTGAAGCAGGAACCTGGGAGGCGGAGGTTGTAGTTGGCCGACACCACGCCACTGCACTCCAGCCCGGGAGACAGAGTAAGACTGTCTCAAAAAAAAAAAAAAAGTCTTGATATACCTTTGGAGTGGATGATAAGAACGTGAGGACATGTAAAGATCTGAGGTGAGAGTGATAAAATGTCAGTCAATCACTAACAAAGATTTGGCAGTGGCAGAGAGGGGAGGGAGCAAACAAAAGAGATTTCTAAATCACTTTTCATATGAAAAGAATAGGAATTGAAGGATGGAAGAAGTGTATGGTTGGGCAAGGAAGCAAAGAATAAGAATTATAGGAATGTCTAATATTAATATATACGGCAATGCATCACTTAACAATAAGAATACATTCTGGGCATTATTAGATGATTTTGTCATTGTGCAAACATCATAGTGTTCCTACACAAACTCAAGTGACACAGCCTATGACATACCTGGGCTATACCATATAACCTATTGCTCCTAGGCTATGAACCTATTCAGCATGTTATCATACTGAATGCTGTAAGCAGTTGTAACACAATGGTAAGTATTTGTGTATCTAAACATAGCAAACCATAGAAAAAGTAATGCATTGTGCTATGACGTTATGATAACTCTGAGGTCCCTAAGTGATAGGAATTTTTCAGCTCCGTTATAATGTTATGGGACCACTGCAGTATACGTAGTCTGTCATTTATTGAAATGTCATTATGTGGTGCATGACTGTATGTCAAAATAAATATATTTGTATTTTAATCTATCCTAAAATATATATTAAACATTTAATAACTGTGTGTGTGTGTATATATAAATGTATATATATGTCAAAATATATCCCATTCATTTTCACACCTTCAGAAAGGACTGCTCTAGGCACACAGTCTTGGTTTAGGTGGGTTTCATGTAAGGGCTAGGGACTGATCAAGGAAGGATGTTGAGTTTGGTGTGGTGCAAAGCAGAGATGGCAGGCAAGGGACAGCAGAGTGAACCATGAACTGAAAAAAATAATCAGCAAAAACAAGAGATCCAAGCCAGCAGTGGCCAGGAAAACTATAAATCATCTCCCCTTGAGAATCTTCAGAGAGACAAGAAGAAACTCAAGGTTCCCACTGTTAAGCTCAGAGTACATCAACTGACATCTGGGTTAGTTTTATGCAAGGTCTCTGAGCCTTGAAAAATGCAGCAAAACCTGAAGCTGTCTAAAAAAGACGGAATTTTATAATGTGTCAGCTTTTGATGAGGACCAAACAGAAAAAATATTCAACCTAAGTAAGGACTCAGTAGAATATCCCAGGAAGTCCCTTTTGCTGAATGTCTCCTAGGGTAAATTTTCTTGGGGCACAGAGAAAGTACTGGAAAGGAGGCTGGACCACACAAACCCCAGAGTTTTTGAAGACTCGGAGAGGCTATAGTTCTAGGAGCTGTGCAGACCTGCACCGTTTCAATTTTCCTCAAATATAACGAAACCAATTTAACGTATAATGCCTCAAAAGTTTCTTAGCAAAGTTCAGCAATATCACATGGTAGTCCCTATTCCTGTTCAAGCCCGTGATGGGGAAATGGAAGTCTTGCAAAAACTATTCCAGTGTTTCCTGTTGGATAACCTCTGTTGGTCTCTGAAAACACCAAAAGGAGAAGTCAACTGAACCCAAAGTGGCAAAGCTTCCAAACTCAAAGTTGACCAGGTTGAACCATCAGGGCCTGCCTCTTACAAAGACATCTCCTCCTGGTCAAGACTGAATTTTCTTTTCTGTAAAAAAGGGCCAGCATGCTAAATTATTGTCAGAATTCCTGATGCTTTCTCATAAGCAGCTTCTGGGCACTTGCATTGTAATTCAAAATGCAATCTTTATTTTAGGGAAAAATCAGTAAAACGGGGCCACGCTAACCTGTCATTTTCCTCTTCTATTTTGAAGCTCTCCATATGGGAGTTAACCTCTCCCAAAAAAGCACTTGGAAAATTCCCGGTTAGGCCACTTGCTTGTTTTGTGAATGATGTTTGTGGTTGGCTATAACATATATAGCATGCTTTCTTCTTATTGCTGCCTTTTTCATGCATGTTTTTGTTATTTTGGCATTTTTATGGAAGTGATTAAATATTATTTGATTTTAAGCTGGTGTAGAAACTGTAGAGATGGGGAAAATACTCCCTAGCTGAAATCCAACATACACATACCCATACAATCATAAACACACATACATATGCATGCAACATTCCTAAAGTATGTCCAGATAGTTTTGGTTTGATTCAGCTTTTTCTTTTCTTTCTTTCTTCCTTTCTTTCTCTCTCTCTTTTTTCTTTCTTCTTTCTGAGAGGGTGGAGGGAAGGAAATGAAAGGCAATATGATTTCCTTTTCATTTTGGGCTTATTGCTAATAGAAGCAGCATTGTTTGGATGCCCAAGGCCCCTGCTTTCTACTCAGAGTTAAATGTTGTAGAAATGTTTTTTTCAAGCCTTATTCAGAATGACTGAAATATTTTTGTAGGGCGTCACCTTTCAAGCCATCATTAATATTTTCTGTTTGAACAGCAAGTAGTACTGCTATGGTATCTTTTATAGGAATATTCTTTCCCCATCCCATCTCACCTCCCCAAAAAACATAAAGCTAAAGTAAATCCTGGTATTAATATTTAGGATAACAATTCCTGACCCACTGATAGCATTTAGTAAGCTCTAAAAAGTATCCATAAAAACCAGAATGTTTCTTATTCTATTAAATCAGTTTTATGCAAGATTGTATGATAAAAACTAACAATTTTAAGAGAAACCCTGTTTTTGATTATTAGGAAAATTCAACTTCTGTTGACACTCAGAGAGAGGCAAGTATGAAAGAATAAAGTTGGGACTCATGCCAGAATAAATTTTTATGAGGAATTCTACAGCTGTTAGAAGAGTAAAAACGTCTATTTAATATTTCATATCTGTTGGTAGACTTAATAAGAGAAAAAATTGATTCCATTTAAATAATTCTTAGAAGTCTTAATTGGAATATCTGGCTTCATTGCTATATAATCCAGTAGTTCGGTCTGCATAATATTTATGTTAAAATTGAAAGGAGATTGTATGTGGATACATATTAAAATACTCTATTTTTATATTTTATTGTTATATCAGTGATTTCTTAAAGGCATAAGGAGAACACTTTCTTATCTCTCCGTATTTTTTGTTGATAGGAGACATAAACCAATCATCTAATATCGTTATTATTAAATGAATCAAATCTACTTTCAGTTTTACCATGCCAGTTGCTTGCGGGGGGGTACATTTATTTCAACTCTGTAGACATACTGTATACTCAGTGCAAATAACAATATCTTCTCTATGTGGTCCTTCATATGTAATTTGGAATTGGGCTAAGAAATAAGCTTTGCTAATAAGCTCTCTAAAAAATAAGATGATCTCTAACTCAGAGCATTGTCAAATTATTTGCAATTTAAAACCATTTTTGATTTACATAAATCGGTTGAAAGCAAAAATCTGATTATGTCTAATCCTCTTTATAACAAAAGTGTGTAATGACAGCTCTCTTAAAAATAGAGGCACTTCTATGATATTTCTGTCATGATTGACTTTATCTCTTCTATCATAATATGCAGGACAGATATTTTCCAAATCAAAAGAGTGCCACACATTTTTCTAATGTGTCATTAAATTAGACATTTGGAATTAGGAATTAGTCATCTGCTATAGAACACAACGTAATGGGTATGCCAATATTGGACCCCAGGTCAACACTACACCAATCTAGGTACGCTCTATTAGATGGTAAAAGCATCTTTTCTATTAAGGAATATCAAACCTTAGCCTCCCTTGTTATGAATAAATTACCCTATGGTTTCATTTCCTCATTATCATTTGTGTTCATTAGTTAGCATCTTCTATTAGGTTTTAAGAAGATCCATTCAGTTAAATGACAAGTATCTCTACTCACTTATTTAGTTAACATAATAGTTTTATTGTTTTAAAAGTACTTGAATTTTTGTTGTGTTCAGACTTACATGTCAGTTCAGCCTGGAGACTATTCAATTAAAATGAATAATATAAATTCTCTAAGAAGATTATTTCAGCCAAAAATGTTTCCCAATCCGAAAAGTAAATGTTTTACTAGATTTATATCAGATTTCAATTTCTTTGTAAATAGTACTTCCATGACAGCCCTACCTCTATTCCCTTGGACTTTATTCTGGGTTTGCCTTGAAGGCTATATCTCTTTCTGTGAGTTTTGCTCAGAACTGCTACAACCAGTGGGCATTCCTCAGCTAAGAAGAACCAGATGGCCATGAAGAGATGTTAATGTTCCCCTTCACATCTCTTCTGGGTAATCCTCCATAGGGCATAGGACATACTGCTACTCCGAGACTTAACGATAATCCAGATAACCAAGGACAGTTGTCTTATGTCGATGGCAGGTATAAACCAAAAGGACCCTACCTTTCTGTAGCAAGAAATCGACTTGTTTGGGAAGCAAAAGCCCAAAGTTGAGAACTAAGTTGTACCATATATTACATATGGGGCAGGCGCGGTGGCTCACGCCTGTAATCCCAGCACTTTGGGAGGCTGAGGAGGGCAGATCACGAGGTCAGGAGATCGAGACCATCCTGGCTAACACAGTGAAACCCTGTATCTACTAAAAAATAGAAAAAACTAGCTGGGGGTGGTGGTGGGCAGCTGTAGTCCCAGCTACTCGGGAGACTGAGGCAGAAGAATGGCGTGAACCCAGGAAGGGGAGCTTGCAGTGAGCCAATATCACGGCACTGTACTCCAGTCTGGGCGACAGAGTGAGACTCTGTCTCAACAAAAAAAAAAAAAAAAAAAAAAATGAGTGCCTGGCCTGGGCATTCTGATAAGGTTTAATGTTGAGCAGAGGATGGTAAAAGTGACTCAATTGATCCTTGATCCTGGAAGGTGCTCCTGCAGCCTCCAGATGCCTGGATCTACCTCTGGGTGTGGGGAGGACCAGGGAGACAAAGCCAAACTCTCTCAATCATGAGGTGCTATGATACTGAGTCTGAGTTCTGAGTTTCTACATGCTGGAATAATACTGTTTTTTCTATAAAACAGCTTAATGTAGGAAGCTGTCTGAGACAAATCATAGAAATCCTAGAGTGAGGTTATGACTTGTCTGTAGCACCCACAGGTAACCTAGCAGTAACTGGCACAAGGAAAATGAATGAATGAATGGATGGATGGAGGAATAACTCCATGGGGCCTCAATGGTGGCAGTGATTGTTATTTTTCTTTGCTATGAAAATTTTCAAATATAAACCAAAATAGAACTGTATAATGAATCTACATATACCCATCACTCTGCTTCAACAACCTTGTTTTTTCTATTCCCTCAATTTTAGAGGTCAACTAGGTTATTTTTTAAATCTAAGGTATCATATCATTTCACCCATAAATACTTCACTATACATCTCTGACTCACAAAGATGATGTATTTACACACTTGATAATAATTTCTTATCTTCTAAAATGTCAATTTCTCTGTCTCAAAAATATTTTTTAAACAATTGATTTGCTCGAATCAGAATCGACAAGACTCATACGCAACATTGTGGTATTTTTTTTTTTTTTTTTTTTTTTGAGATGGAATCTTGCTTTGTTGCCCAGGCTGGAGTGCAGTGATGTGATCTTGGCCCACTGCAACCTCCATCTCCTGAGTTCAAGCAATTCCCCTGCCTCACCCTCCTGAGTAGCTGTGACTACAGGCGCCAGCCACCACACCCAGCTAATTTTTGTATTTTTAGTAGAGACAGGGTTTCACCATGTTGGCCAGGCTGGTCTCCTGGCCTCAGGCAATCCACCCTCCTCAGCCTCCCAAAGTGCTGGGATTACAGGCGTGAGCCACCGCACCGGACAAAATTGTGTATTTTTTTTATCTCTTAAATGTTTGTAAATCTATAATTGTCTTTCTCATCCCACTCCATTTTATTAATGTCATTGAATTGCTGGAAAAATCTGGTCATATGTCCCATAAAAAGTACCACATTCTGGATTTGGCTGACATGATTAATGGTGTCATTTAAGCAAGTCCTCCACCGGTGTAATTCCTCTATAATGGTAACCATATCTAGAGGTTTGATCAGATTCAGTTTACTTCAAGTGAATTTTGTTGCTGGCTATGTATTTCCTATTGCATCTCACAGGAGTAATCTTTTTAAACACACCAAATGGCAGGAGTTAATCTGGCCGGACTATATGCCAAATACAAAATGCAGCAGGTCTCTATTTTGGACCTACTAGAAAGCAGATCCTCAAATTAAACAGTATTCTCTCTCTTTCTCATTTGGTTTGTTTTAATGGATCTGTGTTGGTGTAATAATAAACTATAGGCGGCAACTATTTACATGCAAATATTTTTTCAAACTGGGGACAAGAACAACAGTGTAAGTTGGGCAAGTTTAGCTGGCATTCCCCTTATTAGAGGAGGACTGTCACTCATGCGTGGATAAACATTTCCAAGTTGGAAGAGTAGGTGAGAAGGGAAAATTAAATCGTGATATTTGAGAACTACAATGGTTTGCTGATAGTCACAGTGAGTGAAATACATTGAATAAGAGAACCAAGAGTCAGTTAGCTCTGTCAGTTTGTGATAAGTGCTATGGAGAAAATGTAAATTGAAGAAGAGGGATAAGGTACTAGGGCAGCAATTTTAAATATAATAATTGCATTAGCTTTCTAGGGCTGCCCTAAATTACCAAAAAGGAAATGATTTAAAAGAAATTGATTTTCTTGCACAGTTCTGGAGAATAGAAGTTCAAAATCAAGATGCCATCAAGGCAATGCTACCTCCAAAGGGTATGGGGAAGAATCTATTCCACGCTTCTCTCCTAGCTTCTGGTGGTTTCCACCCAACCTTGGTGTTCTTTGAGTTACAACTGCATCACTCTAACTTCTGCCTCCAGCTTCACATTGCCTTCTTCCCTGTATATATCCAAATTTCCCTTTTCTTAAAAGGACACTAGTGATCAGATTCCCTTTTCTTAAAAGGACACTAGTGATCGCCTTAACTTGAGTACATCTGCAGAGACCTTATTTCCAAATAAAGTTACATTCACAAGTTCCAGGCAGAATTTTTGGAGGACACTATTCAACCCAGTACAATGGTCAAAAATACTCTCCATGACAAAGTGGCATTTGAGGAAGTATCTAAAGCAGTTAAGGGACGGGACCTGAGCATTCATTAATTGGGAGGACAGTCCAGGCAAAGAATAGCAAGTGTGAAGGTCTGAGATATGAATGAGCCTGACATGGTTAGAGAACAACAAGAAGACCAGTTGGCTGGAGTGAAGGAAGTGAGGGGAAGAAGATATGTGAGCAGCTGTTAGAAAATTAAGGTGGGGTATGGGAGGAGCAAATCAATAGAGCCTTGGAGGCCATTTGTAAGGACTCTGGCTTTGCCTCTGATGCAAATGGGAGTTACTGAAGGGTTCTCAGTAAAAGTGTAATATTACTGGATATATTTCATGAAGATCACTGGCTGTGGGAAGCGTAAGAGCAAAAGCAGTTAGAGGTTATTTCATTAATCCACGCGAGAGGCAATGATGGCTTGGGCCAAGGTAGTAGCAGTGGAGATAGTGAGACACTATCAGAAAATAAAAATAACACATAAAAATATCTCAAGTTTTTTTCCATCAATACTTATCTGCTATATATCAAAGTGTTTTGTCACCTGTCAGTATCCATTATCAGACAATAAAAGTCTCAAAAGTTTAAGAATTCTTTTCATGAGAAAATCTTAAGAAAAACTTGAATGCTTCGTTCTTGCAATTCACAATGATAATTACCATAGGACCTGCTATTTGCCAGGAATTTATTTTACATTTATTATATCATTTAATCAACAAAATAAACCTGCAACACAAGCGTGGTTTTTCATTTTTGCAGATAAGAAATTTAAAGTTCAGAGAAGTTAAGTCATTTATCCGAAACTATATGACTAGATAATAACAGAGCCGGGATTCTAATTTATGCATGCCTAATTCAATCCTATAGTATTTCCATCAAGCTATAGTGTTAATTACGAAAAAGAAAGTCATTATTCTCTGATCATTGTGGTCCAGATTTTTAAACATCATGTTCTAGAGAGACTTCATTTAAGAATCTTTACTTGTAAGTAGTCAATTAGTCAATTTGACTAACTGAACAGGAAGATGGTGGAAAGAGAGTCTTTAGTAGTCAAATGTTAGCAGAGAAAGAGACTAGCACATATCTCATAACCAGTGGTGTGTGAGAGCCAGTGCTGATGCTAATAAGAGCCAATTGTCCTCATCTTTTCCCAACTCCACCGTCAGTAACGCCACTTGACAGCTTGAAATAAGCCATGGTGGGAGTTTTTAACACAGAGAAATCAACACATACAGTAAATCAAGGCATTTTAAATTCATGGATCTAGTTTACTAACCTGCTATTGCCTATAATTCAAACTCAATCACAACAAAATATAAAAGTGTGTGTGTGTGTGTGTGTATATACGCATGTGGGCCAAGGGTGGAGGGAGAGAGAGAGAGAAGAAAGGAGGAGGAGGAAGAAGGGAGGAAGAGATAGCATAATCGACTTGCTAGGTGTGGTTAACGTCTAACATTAGTTTTGAAAACTGCCTCACGTTCAATATAAGTCATAATAATAGAAAATGTCTACTTGTCAGATGAATGCATTTTGCATAAGTCTGTGATTATATGTTTCCTGGTTTGCCTCAGCAAAGTGACTATAGGAATTAATGCATTTTCAGCCACAACTTGGATAATTCTAGACTAGTTTTTCGTCTCCCCAAAACCAACGCCTAGCATAGCCTTCCCAGGTGGTGTTTCTTCAGCAAATACAATTTTGGTAAGCTCAGTTCTTCCATGGAAGACCCAGCCCACAGCAATCCAGCAGAAACCTGTGACACGGGTTTCCAGAGCTTTGGCTTCTCACTCAATAGAAGCAAGTGGTGACGTTTCCTTCTCTGGGCTGCCCTGGAGGAATGTCCTTTCACCAAGAGAGACTGAGAAGGAGAACCAGTTTGAATATTAACCAAAATAAGAATGATTTCTTTGCTATGGGGAAAAAAAAATCAGAGTCGCTCCGTTTGGATGGTGTTATTATATCTGAAAGCGAGACAGAAATTGTGCGGAGGTTATTGGTTATTTTGGATTAGCCTCACAACGTGTATCTTCCACCACTATTTATTCTAAAAAGCAGTTTGTATTCTGAACTAACACACATACCCACACACACAATGCACACACACACACGCTTAACACACATGCACATATTGCTACGTAAACTCTCCTGAGCCCTTTCTCAGAGAGACATTTCTTCTTTCTGTGTCCCTTCATTGCTGTGCTCAGCCATAATGTATCACTTCCCACTTTGTCTTCCCCCTCTCACCAATCTTTGTAGCATTTGTAAGCCAGACCCAGGCTTAGAGTCTTGTGGTACAAGTCCAGATACCAGAGACAACCTCGAAAGGGTATTGAGTCACAATCGATGAATCCGATGAGGAAAAAATGAATCTGATGAGGCCATTGATGCAGAGGAAAGAAACAAACAGCAGGAGCTGAGATACATTGCCAAAGTGTGGCCAGGCCTGGTGGCTCACACCTATAATTTCAGCACTTTGGGAGACCGAGGCAGGTGGATCACAATGTCAGGAGTTGAAGATGAGCTTGGTCAAGATGGTGAAACCCCGTCTCTGCTAAAAATACAAAAATTATTCAGGCATGGTGACGGGCGCCTGTAATCCCAGCTACTTGGGAGGCTGAGACTCCGTCTCAAAAAAAAAAAAAGAAAAAGAGAAAGCCAGAGAAGGACAAGGAGCCTGGCAGACTGAAGGCACGAAGCAGTGACAGGAGCAAACAAGAGGACCATAATCAGTGTGCATTCCAAAGTTGGGTTGGAGAGTGTGCACCACTTACAGCCTTTTCATTTCTACATAAAATTTGTAGTAAGAGTTAGTGTTTCCTAGGGATTAAAAGCACAAACCAAGGAACCAATTACCTGGGTTTAAAGACTGGCTCTGTCATTTACTAGTTCTGTGACTCCTGAGTCAGTTTCCTCATCTGTAAAATCGAGACGGTAGGTTTTAATGCACTGTATTTTTATGAGGTCTAAATAAATTAATACCTGGAAAGTACTTTAGAAGAGTGTCTATATAAACAGACGTGAAAGTAAGACAATACACATCCATGAACCTAGCATCAAGAAAAAAGATTACCAGCATGATTGGAATGCCCTTTTCTTTATCTCTCTAATTCCTCTCAGAAGTAAACCACCACCTTGAATTTGTGATTTACTGCCACTGTTTTTATAAACCTTTATTTATGTTATATGGATATTTGTACCTCTAAGCAATAATTAATTTTATTTTTCGTATTTTAAGTCATATGTAAATGGCATCATGTTTTCTGTCTTCTGTAACGTGCTCTGCTTATTTAATCCACCTATGTTGATACAAGCAGCTGTGAGCCATAGAACCACACCATTGCTGTTATTGTTAGAGTATTCCCAAGGGATGCATGCACCATAACTACTGTCTGTTTTCCTGTTGATAGACACGTTATTTCCACTTTTGGTTATTCGAAACATTCTTAGACAAATTTCTTAGCAAACAAGTGCGAGTTACTGCAGGCTGTTTTAGAAGTCAAATGTCTGAGTTTTAAGGTAAGCTTATTTTAAAATTTACTTAATATTTTTAAAATGATTCATTTAAGATGTTTGGAAAAATTAACATTATTTTGCATTATCATTATTTTGTATTATCATCAGCACTGTGGTCTGTGTTAACTACTACTGTCAACCCTTGACACATCTAACTTATTTCATTCTGATAACAACACCATGAGGGAAGTTCTACTATTTTCCTTGCTTTATAGAAGTTCAGCAATATTCCTCAAATACACAGCTGGTAAGCCACAGAGTTAGAATTCATACCTAGAGGCACTATTTCCAGAATCATGCTATATGCAAAATAGAATATAATAAAAAGCCAAGATATTTTGGCCAAAAAAGCATTATAAGACCGATAAAAAGGTTTCATTAAAGGGGATGGGACTTCAAATAATCCAGTATGACCCCATTTAAAGAATTATATCTATAAGGACCCTATTTCCAAGGCAGGCACGTTCTGAGGTGTAGGTAGACATGAATTTTGGAAGGGCATTACTCAACCCAGTACAGGGATCCCCTTCTACCATATGTGGCCAAGGAGAGGAGTCTAATCTACTTTCCTTATGACAAGCCTTTGAATATTTGAAGAGTTCTGCTAGTCACAGATGTCCCCTTCCTCTCCACCCTGCAACATAAAGGCTGTCTTGCCCTGGCTGTACATGCCCATTTCAGTGAGGCCACATTGGGAGCCCTCAGCAGCTCTGATTCCTCAGCAGTCGCCTCACTGTCCAAGTGGTCCTGCTCTGGACACACTTCCATTTGTCAGTGTATTTCTCATGAGATAGTGCGCATAACAGAAAATGCTTTTTCAGGTGTGGACAGACCACTGCAGGGTACAGTGAACCCGAAGAGTTATCACTAGCCACTAGAATTATGGTTAAGTCAGGCTGTGTGACCTGTGCAGTTCTAGATCTTTCAGAAGACTTGGGTAGTAGTTCTAGCTCTGTCTCTCACTCTGTGAACAGAAGTAAATCAAGGTTCCTGCACCAACATTTCTTAACCTTTAGAAACCAGATTACTTGCCTAACCTGTTTGTCAATGATGTTGTGAGGATAAGTATAAGATTGGTACAAAAGATTAGACAAAATCCTCAGATAAAAAAAATAGAAAGAATGTGGAATGGCCATAAAACCACAATGCAATGTAATTTAACCTTTTTTTTTTTTTTTGAGACAGAGTCTCACTCTGTTGCCCAGGCTGGAGTGCGGTGGCCCGATCTCCACTCACTGCAAGCTCCGCCTCCCGGGTTTACACCGTTCTCCTGCCTCAGCCTCCTGAGTAGCTGGGACTACAGGCGCCTGCCACCGCGAGGGGCTAATTTTTGTATTTTCAGTAGAGACGGGGTTTCACCGTATTAGCCAGGACAGTCTCGATCTCCTGACTGCGTGATGCGCCCGTCTCGGCCTCCCAAAAGTGCTGTAATTACAGGCGTGAGCCACCGCGCCCCGCCAGAATTTAACCTTGTTTTATGCTATGGGGTCCTTTGATCATCCAGGGACATCTATAGTGCACCTCTCCAGGAAATGTACATATGAACAGGCGCACAAACGCTTGTGTGAAGCATATGCATGTACATGTGGTTCACACTCATTAGAGAGTTAAATCATCCTGGAGTCCAGACACAGCTTCCCTCCATTCTCTAATGAAGACATGACTTTGAACATGAGCACTAAACGAGTACAGCAAATGGTATTCCTTCTTCATTCACAAGTGACCATTCCACTTTAAAACAGGCTATTCAACCAGTCCGGAAACCTAAGCACATCACATGTGCATGATTGGAGTGGAGCAGAAGTGTTTAGGGACAGAATCAAATGTCTTTGAATGGTTAGACCTGTTTTCTTTTTTTTTCTTCTTTGAGATTTTTTTTTTTTTGAGACGAGTCTCACTCTGTCACCCCAGTCTGGAGTGCATTGGTGCGATCTCCACTCACTGCAACCTCCGCCTCCTGGGTTCAAGCAATTCTCCTGCCTCAGCCTCCTGAGTAGCTGGGACTATAGATGTGCGCCACCACGCCTGGCTAGTGTGTGTGTGTGTGTGTGTGTGTGTGTGTGTGTGTGTTGTTTTTTAGTAGAGACAGGGTTTCACCCTTTCTCTCAGGAGAAAAGCAGCAACTCTCAAAGTGTGGTCCCCAAGACCACTGCATCAGAATGGCCTGAAAGTGCTGATTAAAACACGGATTCTGTGCTTGATGCGGTGGCTCACGCCTGTAATGTCAGCACTTTGGGAGGCCAAGGCTGGCGGATCACGAGGTCAGGAAATGGAGACCATCCTGGCTAACACGGTGAAACCCCGTCTTTACTAAACATACAAAAAATTAGCCGGGTGTGGTGGTGGGCGTCTGTAGTCTCAGCTACTCCGGAGGCTGAGACAGGAGAATGGCGTGAACCCGGGAGGCAGAGCTTGAGTGAGCAGAGATCAGGCCACTGCATTTCAGCCTGGCGACAGAGCGAGACTCCGTCTCAAAAAACAAACAAACAAACAAACAAACTAAAAACAAGAATCAGATTCCCTGGTACCCCCACCACAGACCTTTCCAGATAAGTCTCTGAGGCTGAGCCCAGGAATTTACCCTGGTAGCCAGCTTCCGGGATGACTGTCGTAAATATTACAATTTGAGAACTGTTGCTCTGGAGGCTGAATTAAGCAATGAGCATACTGATGAATATTCACTTTTGAAAAGCCTAAAGGTAGACCTCCAGGAAAACTATTTGTAGGATTTCCTTTCTTCCTTTCCTTATCTTAAAATGATATAATCTTTAAACACACACACACACACACACACACACACACCCTGTGCATATATCATTTCACTTCAATGCATAAATGGGACCTATATCTGCATAAAGACTATTTTCAGTTTTTTCCTTTTTGCGTGGCTCCCACACCTTTTCTCTGCCCTTGTCTCCACCAGGCCCCTAGTAATCTGTTCTGCAACCTCCTTTATAATCCTTCATACACACACACAAACATATATACCCAAATATATATAAATAGGTGTTGCCTTTTATATTACTAAAATAGAAACATCTTTTCCATGCTTTTCTGTACCTTGCTTTTCTCACTCAAAAAAACCTAATAGAAATATTCCCATATTACAAAATTTGACTCTAATTTATTCTTTTGAATGGTTACACATGACTTCACCAGTATGGATGAGTCATAACACATTCAGTCATTCTCCATTGACAGGCATACTTTGTCCTAGCTTCCTGCTGCTATAAACCATACAATTAACAACCTTGGGGCAGGACGTAGTGGCTCATGCCTGTAATCCCAGCAATTTGTGAGGCCGAGGCTGGTGGATCACTAGGTCAGGAGGTTGAGACCAGCCTGGCCAAGATGGTGAAACCCCATCTCTACTAAAAATAAAAAAATTAAATGGGCATGGTGGCGGGCACCTGTGATCCCAGCTACTCAGAAGTCTGAGGCAGAGAATCGCTTGAACCTGCCGAGATCTCGCCACTGAACTCTAGACTGGGTCACAAAGCAAGACTCTGTCTCAAAAAAAAAAAAAAATCCTTGCATATTACACATGTGCTTTATTTCTAGTGGATCGATTCTTACTCCTAAGATAGAGAATTGTATGTGTTTGCTGCAATAACAATTAATATTAGTATTCCTGCAGGGTTTTATGTATTTTCATTTTTGATAACTCCTGCTAAGTTTCTTTCCGAGTAAGAGAGTATTTATTTGAATGATAATTTTTATAAGATATTTACTTCTCTTTCACAATTTCTCATTATAAAAATTTATATTGACAAGTGAAGCATAATTAGTTATATACATTTATATTATTGAATTTTAAATGTTCTTCATTTTACAAGTACCAATTTTTCCAAGTACCCTCGTGGTCTACCACCTGAGTTTTGTTAAAATTGCACAAAACAGAAAAATACATGTTAGTTCTGAGGTGCTATTGGGGTATAAGCAAGAAAACAAAACACAAACAGGCTGCCTTCTATGAAACTATCCTCCAAATATTTTAGATCAGATAGATGGACAGGTAGATGGATAGACAGAGATATGAAAAAAACCTCTGGCATTTGTTTTGACTTGCCAGCCACCAAATCTGGTAGGGTCAGTTTTGCTGTAATTTTAAATATGCAAGACTGGTCAAGGTCAAAGAACCTTTTCTGGGAACAACAGCCATTCTCTTCATTGTTTTCTTAATGACATGGAGAAGAAAAAAAAAAAAGAGAGAGAGAGATGTGACCTTGCTAGGTCCACTTCAACAAATCCTTGTTTGATTTTAACATCTCTAAGTGTCCAGCAAGCCATCAAAGGCGCACACGCAGTTTACCTTACAACCAGTTCCAAAGTGCCATTTACAATTCACGGGAAATGACAGGATTCAAAAGGGGCAGTTTAAGGAAGACAAGAGCAGTAGAGAGGGGGATAGAAGAAGTGATGGAGAAGGAGGAGAGAAAGGATTAGGTCTGTGAGCTAACACGGGAAAACAGCTTGATTATGGAAGAAAAGACACATGCATAGGATAGTTCGAACAGGCAGAGTTGCTGTGGAAGCACATTCCAGGAAAATCTTAAGAGATTACTTTAATAATAAACCATGCATTCTTCAGCAAGCCATCACGGGATTAACTACCGCTTTCCTAGGCTGGGAGCACAGTCATTTGTTTTATTTTATTTTTTCCTTCTCTCTCAGAGGCAGGTTTTCTGCAAGGGACAATTACCATTCAAAGGCTATTGTGTTTTAAACATTTCACTGACTTTTCCTTACCTTAATTTTCTAAACATAAATTTCAGTGGTGATAAAAAAAAAAAAGACCATTATTTAGGCAGGGTGAACATCTGGGTGGGCTTAGGTGTGATTCTCCAGAGGGAAGGATGTTCATTTTAGACTTGCTGAAAAGTGAACAACTTAGATGTGACGGAGACAATGTTTCACTGGGGATAAAAGAGTTAAATTTCTTTTTTTTTCCTTAATGTGAACAGGACATTGACTTACTGCCAGAAGCAGTATCAGTGCCCTAGAGATATAAAAATACAGTTCAAACCAAAATTCTCCACTGTCAACTCTTCAGATTTCTGTGCAAAATAAGAGGTGTCTATTTTAAGTTGTAAGTGTGAGCCCACTGCTCTTAAATGAACTGTTTTCATCAAAGTCTTCTCTTGAAACTACAACTCATAGCAGATGAAATCATTTTCTTCCTCTGGCTTCTTAGACAAATCCCTTCCATTTGGTGGGGTAGAGCAAACGTAAGTTAGTATTTCTTGGTAAGAGTCTTTCAATAAAAAAAATATATTTGAGTGGGCACTTCTCAGTCTAGAAAATATTACACGTTGAGGTTAAAAGAGACACCCATGTTTTTCTAATTATCAAAGTCCCCATTTGCCTGAAATCAGCAGCCCTTTTTCCAAATACCTAGCCAATAGAGTGAAACTGGACTTCTAGATTTTAGAAACAAAGTCTTGTGTTCTACAATGTACTAGAATTAAATTTCTCTGCATAAACGTTATAAATAGAATACTATCCTAGGACTAAAATTTGTATACTTTCTGTCATTCTTACAGTCATTACCTCTGAGGAATATTGAAAACTGCCAGCATGGCCCTCCCTGCCTCTGCACCCCTAGGTGTGTCAGGGGATGAGAAATAGTAGAGCTTGGGGAGGTAGAATTCCGGGCCAGCTGTGCTGCTCCGCACCCCTCAGTCTCCCCGAACACTGGTTGTTTCAAGCCTGACCTACTTGAGAGCAGACATTGCCACTCACATTGAGCTACCCCAAATTACACAGTGGCTTTGCAGTCGAGGCTAGGCACGGACCACAAAATATATCCTTGGTGTCCCACGAGCCCTATTTGAACCCTCAGTTTCCAGAGGTAAAATGCAAATCCACTGTGTTGCTTACTTGATAAAATCAATAACCCCCTCCCATCCGAGATACAATTTAACATTTTCACATTTACTACCTGCTGCCTCTGACTTTAAACAATTATTATTTTTTTGTTTTAAAGGGAAAAGAGACACGTCTTTCCCAAGAGTAATTTCAGAATTCTCCAAAAAGCAGCAGAGCTTCTGTGGATGTTTTACAATAGTTCTTGATTTTAAAATAAGGAGAAAATGAATTCTCAGCTTGTTAACACTCATTAAGATTTGCTGCGGAGTACCTTCTACCGCTCAGAACTCTACGTTAACATTTTTAAATATTTTATTTCTTGCAGTTCATGTTTTTCCTAGAGGTACAGGAAGTGTTATGGAAATTCATGCAGATAAAGTCATGTTATGTGTCTACACATGGGTGTATATACACTGTAAGGGAAGCCTATATAGAATCTCTGATTGTATCATAATTATAACTTACTTAATAGGCTACATAGACGTGAACATATTTTGCTCATATCGATTTCATAGAGAGAATGTTATTTTTATATCCACATATACATGATTATATTTCATATATAAATACAGTATGTTTTACATATGCATACATAGATTTCCCACTAATTTAAGCGCATTTGCATCTGTAGTGAGGGAGACACTAATTTCTTCTAATGGGGGCAAATCCAATCGCGCGATCAACTTTAGAAACTGCAGATCTGCGCAGGATCCGTTGTCCCTTGTCAGGAAAGTCAGGAGTAAAGGCAGCCCTTTGTTCAAAGGGCCCCAACGGGTTGGTTAGGATGACTCCGTGTGCCACATCACTCGCAGTGGCAATCCAGGGAGCGGATCTGTGAAACGAAGCTCGGTGGATCCCACCCCTTTCCTCCAGAGCTTCCCTTTCCTGTCCTTATTTGCACCCGCCCCCCGCCCGCGTCGGTCTGGGACTTTTGACTTCGTCCCGAACACATTTCCCCTCCCGTCGCTGGGTCCCTGCGATCGCCCCCAGCTGGTGGGGCTCGCGGAGCCCAGGGGAGCCGGGTCCTCTGTGCCGCTGCAGCGCGAGTTAATAAACAGTTAAGTTTGAAAGACTCTGCAGACACGTTGAGGGGGAGTTACCAAGCCCAGGCAGCAAAAACATCCTGGCACATTCCTGGGGAGTCCTCAGCTGCCAGCATCTGATTAGAACCATATCTCTCGCCGGGAGTGGCCGCGCGGCCCCGAAGCTCCCGGCCGGCGGCTATTTAAGCGAGGCCCGCCGCATCCGCTGCGCTGCAGCCTGGAGGCTCCGGGCGCGGGGAAGTCATGCTCGCTTCGCGGAGGCAATAGCTAGCCGGTGAGTAGCTTCGAAACCCTTCTTCCCTCTGGCTCCATTTTTTTTTTTTTTTTTTTTTTTTTTTTTTAAAGATCTCCTTCTCTCCTTTGCTCCCCCTCTCTCGTCCCCCGCTCCTCGTCTTTGGGTACAGACCTTAGGCTGTGGGGAATCTTAGAAATGAGAGCATGTGCTTGGGGAAACCAGCAGTTTTGTGGCCTGACATCTGAGGAATGCTTCCACGGAATGTATTTACCTTTTGAATCCGACTCCAGATGCCCAGCTTGTGACATTTAACAAACGCCTCCTTTTGTGTCGTGTGTGTGTGTGTGTGTGTGTGTGTGTGTGTGTGTGTGTGTGTGTGTGAAAGGTCTGCTGGCAGCCCTCCTAGGACACTGAGGTGGCTGCTGGCCGCCTAATTAACTCCTCCAAGGGTGTTTATTTTTGCTGTGTGACAAAGGCTGGGGACCTGGCTTGTGCCCACAAGAAGCTTTTTCCTGGTGACTGACAACATATGGCATTAAAATGTGAACTTTGTCTTACACCGGCATTCCCAAGGAAGTATCTACCCAAAGGACTTAAGAAACTTGTTTTATATCCCCCGGAGCAGGGAGCAGGGAGCAGGGTTTATATGGTGCTTGTCTGCCTGTTGTAAGCCGGTTAAAAAGATTAAGTAAGAATTCTAAAAAAGTGGGGGGAAAATGAATGGGTTAAAACCATGGAGCCTCAGTCAACATAGCGGTTTTCATAGCATAGAGCTGACTGGTTTTCATAGCATAGAGCTGACTGTGTTATTTTTTTCTGCCGTCTTTCCCTCTTGACTTAATTCTGAGCCTGGAATTCAGGTCCGCAGTCAGTTTCAGCAGGGGAGCTGTTTGAGTCCAAAGGGAAATTTAACTGGATTAAAAACACTTAAGGAATCTGGATGTTATCTCCACCCCAGCCACCCCCACCTTTTCCCCTTTCTTTTTAGTTTTTGTTTGGAAGGAAGAGAGCCACTCTGTAAACTGAGAAGAGCAGAAACAAGCTTCCAGACACATGGAAAGACTTAAAAATTATGGAGGGGCAACTTCACGAATAGTAAATGTTGCTATTGCTCTATAAAGTGACTTAATGAAAAAATTTCTGGCCTTAGTCAGGCAAAGCAGGGGCATAGGGGAGAAGGAGGTAAGATATGACTAATGCAAACAGAAGTAATGGGAGTGGAAAGAAGGCAGCTACAAAAAATGCCTTTGAGATGTCTGATAAGCTTCTTGGAATGGCTTTGATGTGATGTATACTTGATTGTCCTTACAATCTTGAGGTTGGATTCTCACACAAATGCACCTACTGGCTATTGGGGAGGGAAGAACTAGCTGGGGAGGAGGGAGCCTGCAGCTACCAAATGGATTGTCACCATGCTTCTTACCCCAGCAGCCAGACTTTGGGAGGCTGCTTTACTCTGGGCCAGGTGCCCCACCCACTTCAGGTTCTGTGTCTCCCCTCTCGGAAGGGAGATGGCCCTCAGTGACACTGTAAGAAAGTTTATTGCCTTGAGAATTCAGGACTATTCGAGGCTTGAGCCCTTTGAAATCTTTAGAAAAGGACCTTTTTGGTGGAGTGCTGGACATGTGGAAATAATGCCACACTTAAGACAACAAGGAGAGTACAATGGGAAAGTCTTCTAGAGAAAGCATGAAGAAGACCTGGTGGTCTTTGCCAATGTGTGTTTCCGGGACAGACCACTTTTTCCAAATCCTTAATCAGTTTCCTCCTAAGGCCAACTAAATTCTTTTTGCTGTTGCTGGTGAATAACTTCCCCCTTCTTTTCCCACTCCCAGCTCAATGGATCCCTTCTTAACCAAATGACTGACCTAGAAACTAGTTCTTTTTCAGCTATACCCTCCTATGCTTTAACGTATAACCAGAATAAGTAGATGGTAGAGGAATGTCTTCCAACTTTGAGCCCATACACACATGTACTTGCCATTCTGGGGATCTTTGATCTTGATGGTTGATCTTTACCTGAGGATGTAAGTGAGGGAAGAAAGCACTTGTTAAAAACCTTGTCTAACTTGTGAAGGGCAAAATCCAGAGTTTGCATTTCTACTGAAGACTTTTATAGTTTTAGATTAAACTGAAAGTCCAAATTCCTGTGCATTAGGCCTGTTTGTTGTCTTTCTCCAAGGGTTGAATGGATTTCAGTCGCCTTGTTTGGGTTGAAGGGTACTGCTTTTAAGGCACTTGTTGGCATGAAGGTAGAGCAGGGACCTCTAACAGCTGCTGACCAGCTGTTTGGGAATGATATTTACTGGCCTGCTCAACCAGTCCTCGATTATCTGAAGGTTAAAGGAGCAAGAAGATATCTTCCTTGCTGAGTGCTCCTGGCCAAGCAGGAAGCTTTGCTGTTGGGCTCTTATGCTGCTTCATTTCTAACTCTACCTTCATATGTCCATAAACCTAAGTTTGCTACCACGGATATTTCACCTGGATAATTTCGAAGGCTCTGCGTGTTTCTCTTCCTCATTCTCTTAGCCTGAGGATTTAATTATTGTTCTTCTTAAAGACAAAGCCAAGATGCTGAAATGCTTGGGAATGCTGCTGAGAGTTAGCCCTCTTGGGGTTTGAAGTTGTCCTAATGCTCATCAGAACATACCTCCCCAGCTGGACAGACTCGAAAGCATACTGGCTAGGAAGGTTTAGGTAACTAATCAGACACATAAGGTTTTTTACCCTTTAGACAGAACCAGAATGGGAACCAGATTAGCAATATGAAACACCTGAGTAACAGGATGTGGTATTTTAAAATTCTCCCTGGCACTGCTATGTAATTCTAAAGTTGAAGCTGTGCTGCTGAATTGCGCAAAGGTTGGCCAAAATCATAGTTAGATGAAACAGATTTTTGTTTTGGTTTGTTTTGTTTGAGACAGAGTCTGCCTCTGTTGCCCATGCTGGAGTACAGTGGCGTGATCTTGGCCCACTGAAGCCTCTGCCTCCTGGGTTCAAGAGATTCTCTGACCTCAGCCTCCTGAGTAGTTGGGATTAGAGGTACCTGCCACCATGCCTGGCTAATTTGGTTGTTTGTTTTTTCTTTTTGATAGTAGAAATGGGATTTCACCATGTTGGCCAGGCTGGTCTCGAACTCCTGACCTCAAGTGATCCACCCATCTCAGCCTCCCAAAGTGTTGGAATTACAGGCATGAGCCACCAGACCTGGCCAGATGAATCAGATTTAACATCAGATATGTGTCTTTAAAGGAGACCCAACTCATGATGTCAACATATCCTGACTGGATTAACTGGTGGAAATCAGAAGGAAAGCAGACTCCTTGGTTTTTACTTAAAGACAAAAAACAAGCAGATTCCTGATGAAGGGAACAAATGATGCCTGGTATGGACACAGAAGGCTAACATTCAACACTAGCTGCCTCCGGCAGGGCATAATTGGACAGTAGTTGAGAACTACCTTTTGAAGTACCATTGCCTGGGTTCAAATCCTAGCTACAGGGTTGCAGGTTACATGGCTCTGGGCACATTCCATAACCTCTCTGTACTTCAGCTTGCTTATCTGGGGATAATAATAGTACCCCAGGATTGCTGGGAACACAGTTAATCTAATATACTTGGAATACTTTTTTCCATCTGATTTTGAAGGTTTTGTTTGTTTGTTATTGCTCCCCCCTGAACAACTGAATTAAGTGTCTTTTTGAAAACTGAAAGCAAATGGAAAATTTCTTCATGAAAATTAAATACCCCTCACCTACCTGAAAAAGGTTAATTATTCAAGTACTTGATTTTAATAAAGCCAGTGTGTTTGCTTGTGCTCACACTAGAACAGACAGGGAGTTACTCTTTGTTCTCGTCCTGGAAGCCTGCACTTTGGTTTGGTCAGGCTGACCTCGCTGGTCTCAGTTAAGTCCTCCGCATACCCTCTCAGACTCCCGACAGAGAAGGAGCAATCCTTCCCCCTGAAGTCAGCATTATCACAGAAGGAAGTGGGAAGGGAGGGACCACCCGGACTAAACTGAATGACTAGGCTAGAAATAAAAATTCTTCCGAGTGTGTGCAGGCCCCATACTATCCTTGCCCACATAGCTGGGCAGGTTGCCATGGTTACTCCCCTTCTCACATCCTTCTACCCTGGAAGGAAGCCTGCCTCTCTCTAGGGTAAGTAGAATCTGAACAGATTGCTCCCTGGCCTAAAAATGGAAGTTACTAAGTGAAGTAGAATCTCCTCTCTACTTATGTCACCCCCTCCAAACTTATTTCAATCCCAATACTTAATTTTCTAACCTTCCTAATTCTTGCATCATCTAGATAGCAAAATGTAAAAGCTTATGAAATTTCTGTAACCTAAAAGTTACTACCACAATACAGAAGCAGCCTGGCAAGTTTTCCCTACTACATTTGTACTAGCTAGCTAGGGGCAAGTGATTTTTAACTAAGTTCAACGGGTAAAAATTCTAAGTGAATGGGGCAGGCTGAGTGAGTGTTAAGTTGAAGGTAAACAGAATGTATGAGGCCTGTCACTTAGATTTTCAGGTAACCATAGAGTAAAGAGAGCAGGTAAATAGGAAGTAACAATCCTAGGATGCTGGATTTGAAGCCCTGTTCAACCTAAAAGAAATTTGGATGAGGGAAATATGGTTTAATGTTGTCTCTTGGTAAAAAACTACCCTATTTCTATCTAGCAGTATGATGCAAAATGTTACTCCCAAAAAGACTTTGATCTTTATGTGAAAAATGAGCTGCCATACTACAAGTTTGCATTTGACAAGTTAATTCAGTCTTTCAAAATTGGACATTTAGCTTGATGTGTATTTCACAGCTTGAGAGAACTCATCTAAGACAATAGTTCTCAGAGTTGATTCCCAAACCAGCAGCATCAACATCAGCTGGGGACCTGTCAGAACTGCAAACTCTCAGTCCCCACCCCAGGTCTCCTGAACTAAATTCTGGCAGCAGGGCCCATCCACCTGTATCTAAACTAGCTCTCCATCACATGATCTAAGAGTAACTTTCATAATTCAGTGGTTTTAGGATTCAGCTGTTCAGTGGAAATCATAACAAAGTATTTGAATTCCTTCAGCCTTGGAGACAATAAAGAAAAAACATTTAAACACAGTGCAGTTTAACTGAACCTTAGGATGCAGAAAGATTAAAAAGCATGGGCTTTGGACATTTTGCCCGTATATGAAGTGTGGCTTTCTTGATCCTAGGAAATCCAATATACTTGTGGCTTGATATTATCACCTCACTTCGAAATCCTTTCCCCTCTGCTGGGGTTTTTAGAGTATAATTAATCTCCATTTATTAGGAGACTGTCCCAGTTATCTCTTTTAAAAAAGATTCCAGTAAACTAGATCATTACCCTTGAACCAGATGGTTTTCTCTAACCTATAAAACTCTGTATTTGGTTTTTATGCCATGTCTAGAAGTGCAGATGAAGGCCTCTCCATAAATGAAGCTACTTCATTTAGTGTTTGTAAAGTTTAATGGCTAATGAAGCACTGCTCCTTTCTCCCATTCAACTTTCACTTTAAGTAACCTGAAATAGAAAAGATATCTCTATTTCTTGGCTCCAATATGATGAGTATCTTGCCCAAGGTGTTATCAGTAAGTGGTAGAGCCAGGATTCAATTATGAATCTTTATGATTTGCATCTTGGCGTTTATCTGAGTGCTTAGCAATTACCTACTATGTGAAGTCTGATGCTAGGTTAGCAATGGAAAAACTCACAGTGAGCAGAAATCAAAACAAACGTCTTCCTCATGTGTGACAAAGGACAGGATAGAGAGTTAAACAGACTTGCATGGGAATGGCAGTGCTGCCATTTCTTGGGCATGCTATTCAATGTCTCTGGCCCTTAGTTGTGTCATTTACCTTGCAAAAACCGTCCTAAGAATGCCTGCTGTTAAACAGAGATCACATCTCAAACTGAAAAATACAAGGTGTAGTGTACAAGTATATAATTGGAACTCTGGTTTTGAAAAGCCAACACAGATTCATGGTTAAGAGCTTGGGTTCTAAGCTGCAAATGACTGTGCCCACAGTCTTGCTTTGCCATGTAAGACAAACTATGTAAGGCCTGAGCTTCATTTCTCCATAAGGAAATGAGTTGCCTCGATTTTAAAATTAAAAACTCCTCAGAACTCCTGCAGTTGCTTCTGAAATGTACCTGTCCTAGAAATACAATGCTCAATGCAATAACTAAGCTGATATTTTTTAAATGGTCTTGTTCTCATTGTTTTTGAGTATCAGGCAAGCTAACTTCTAGAGATCCACACATTCAGGCTGAAAATTAGGAGACTGTCTTTCCTATATATCTTTAAACTATTAAATGTGAATAATCAAGGAGGAGAACGCGGCAATGCTTCATAAATCAGTAGAGGCGCACAGATGTTAACTTTAAGGTACCACTTAAACCTCATCTGAGCAGAGCAGTTAAGTCCTGTTAAGGTCTATCGTTAATCCATACCCAAAGAGCTGGAAAGCGAATAACTTCATCCCTAATTGTGTCCATATTGAAGACAGCTGCCCTCTCTGTTCGAAACATTGCATCCAAATGATCTCACTTATTTTTTTATATTTTAAGTGTCCTATTAGGGAGCCAAGACCTGGTCTAGTCTTCTGTAATATGTAATTCAGATGCTAAAGTGCTTTTCGTTACCATTTAGTGCAACAGAAATAAACCAAGTGTGTTTGAACATATGTCAGAGGGCTGGCATAATCATATGAAGAATGCTCAACCAGTTTGGCTTTGGGACAAAATGTGAATCTACTAGGGAAACATACAATTGCCCTCTGAGTCAGAAGATCAGAAGTTGCAGTGGCTACACACAGTAGGTGCTCAAATATCCATCCTTTAAAGGGAAGTGTCAGCTGTGCTTTAATTATATCAGCATTGGGTTTTGTTGTTATTGTTGTTACTTGATTTTGTTTTGCGTTGCTTCCTGCCCCCTTTACCTCTAAAATTAAACGACTTAAATGCAATTCATTTTTGAAGCAGAAAACAAGTATGTGCTGATAGAACAGGCTTTTCCATCAGTAGTTGGTTGCTAGTAAGGAGGGTTAATACTGATTTCTGCCTGGGCTAAGGTTCAACTATAGCTGAGGCTTTTCAGAAAGCATACATGTACTAGAATTGAAATGATAGATAGTTATATTTCATGTCCACGCTATCTTCTAAAGGATAGCTTGATGCAGAGATGCTTGCTTAACTGCCTGAAAACTTGTTTTTTGGGATTTCTGGTTTGTCTAACTGGTCTAAAGTCCCCAATGACTAAAAGTTGATAGTAATTGAAAGTTGGATGCAAATATTTACTTTAGGGGGACACATAGATGATGAGAGCTGCCTATAAGATAGAGAAAATAGTAACTACTCAACTAACATAAGATTTTATTATAATTAAGTGGTACAGAGTGTTGTGTGGGTCCAGAGGGAGAAAAAGGCCACTAGTGTGTTAATGGATTTGGCTTTTAAAGGAACAGTGGAAGTCAAATAAGCAAAGGTAAGAAGAGAAAATGCATTTTAGGAAGCAGCACATATGCAAATCATGTAGTTGGATGAACTTAGGTTATGCCTAAAGAACTCTGACTGGCCAGTTTGGCCAAGAGACAGTACAGGTGGCATAGGGCTGAGAAGTATTTGAGTTTGAAAAGTAGGGATGAATTGTACTGAGCCATGGATGTCAGGATAAGAATTTTTGATCTTTTTAAATTATTGCTATTATACTTTAGGTTCTGGGGTACGTGTGCAGAACGTGCAGTTTTGTTACATAGGTATACATGTGCCATGGTGGTTTGCTGCACCCATCACCCTGTCACGTACATTAGGTATTTCTTCTAATGCCATCCCTCCCCTAGCCCCCTAACCCCTGACAGGCGTGGGTGTGTGATGTTCCCCTCCCTGTGTTCATGTGTTCTCATTGTTCAACTCCCACTTATGAGTGAGAACATGTGGTGTTTGCCAAGCAGATCTTGTCATTAAAGCAGGAAAACCAAATGCTGATTAGGATAACTTAACCTGACTCTTGGCAGAATGCGTTTGAGTGGAGATTGCTTAGTAGTTGAAGAAAAGCCTATATTTCTTTAAAAATCATCAAAGTAGAGAATAAGGTTGCCTAACCTAAGATTAAGGTGCAAAGAGAAATATTCGTTACCTCTAATGTTTTAAGTGCACTGCTCATTAAATGACTGCGTCGAGCCTAGAAGTGTAGGGCAAATAATTTTCGGATCCCAAAAGCTTTACTGAATTGAGGGAAGAGCTCTACATGAATCAGAGGGCAATGATAGGTCATGGCAAATGTGGGGAAATGGCTGGTGGGAGGCTGGTGAAGACTGCCCTGAGACCACACATCTTGAGTGGTCTTGGAATGAAGGTTTTCATGAAATTCCAGAAGGTGAAGGCAGTACATATTACAGGCTAGCAGACCACATAAGAAAGTCTGGTGTGTCTGTGCGTCTGTTCAGGGGAAACGGAAGACAATGGCTTTTTCAGAGAGCAGGTGGCCACGTATATGTATAGTCTGCAGCCTGATTAGAAGGGCTTTAAATCTCAACTTGAATGTGAATGGAGGAATTGAACACTGATCCCTGATTAATACAAAATCAGGAAAACTAGGAGGCTAGTAAATTCTCCTATAAAAATTTCGCCATAAAGGGAGATCAGTTACAACCAGAGTCTCTTACACACCTTAGACTCTCACTGAAGCCCTTTGGAGAAAATGGAAGAAAGAGCTCATCCCATAAAGAGTTGTTTGTTTGTTTGTTTGTTTTTTACTTCAAGTGTTTTAAAAATGAAGGAGTACCTATGCCATGTATGTAGAAAAGATCAACGAACACCGTAATATAAGTCTGCTAATCATGAGGGACATGTATGATACAATGTGGCATAGCTTTTTAGGGAGGAGGAACTCTTGGCGGCGGTGAGGCAAGGTTGGGAAGAAATGCTGGAACTCAGTAAAAAAAAAAAAAAATATGATACGGAGGGAGGAGAGGTATGAAAATAAAGGGTAATTATGAAAAGTAGAGTTTCAGAGGTTTGACGCATTCATTAAACATGAACAGTTTAGGATAAAATCTTAGCTTCATTGTAAGCTGCAGACAGTACTGTTGTGGATCTTTTAGGTATATCTGCACACAACGTACATTCTGTAATGCTGTTCCCACTTAGTGTATAGTGATGCAGTTGTTCCGTTTTCTGCACAAGAACTGTTTCCTAGAAATGGTGGGCACAACCATGTTCTGTATTAGGATCTGGACTCTTACACTTCATGCAGCTAACATTTGTGGAGGGCTCACTACTTGTAGTGATCATGAAGTCCATTTCCTTGAAGACTGACATTGACCAAGCGCTACCTGGTAGCCCCTTGATAATGCTCTTGTGACTTGGTAGTGCTCTTTAAATAACCAAAGCCAGGTGTAGGGACCATTGGTCACATTTTCATAAGATTGTTTCACTGAAATCTGAGATTTAATATTTGGCCTGATCTGAAAGCGACACTCTTGTATTCTTAGAAAATCTGGTAATTAAAAGTGCCACAGAACATGTCTGGTTCTAGAATACAGAAGTTCCCTGAATAGCTTGTACTTCTTAAGTGATTGCCAGACTGAACGCCAAATGAGCGTAGTGTTTCCTTCTGGTGTTTATGAAGACAGTGTTGATTCAGAACTTTGGATTTTATGACAACGCTGAAGGAAACATCACTGATATTCTTCAATACCCTCAGGTATAACAGAATTGCTCCCTTCTGGCACTGCCGTACAGATGCTCCTTCAGATTGTAATGTGGTTATAGGAGACTCACAAATATTAAATGTAACTATCCCCTCAATTCGTGTAATAATTTAAAAAACTGTTGAAGAGGGTTATTAACCTTTCAGACAACATTTGCATCTTTCCATAATTGATATCAATACTGCAATTTATATATAATTCCTTTAAGTAATACTACTTTTTCTTCCTGTTATGAAGTATTATTAATAGCAATGAAGCTTTCTACTCTAATCAGAAACAATTCCTCCAAAACACATAGCATCAGTTATAACTGTGACCTGCTTGTTCTTTCTCCCCACCTATCCTCTAAGCCCCTTGAGAGTAGAGACCATGTCTATTTTGTCACTGTATACATAGGATAATGCAGTACTTGGCACACAGTAGGTGTTTAATAAACAATAACCAGATGGCCAGGTGAGTGAGTAACTCAAGCCACTTTCATTTACAACATCAATTGCAATTTATTATAGAGTGAGCAAAATGAAAAACTTTAGCTTGTCTTATCATCTGTTGGTATAAGTAAAACAGTTCTGAGCTCCCCCCCCCACCATTTTTTTTAACTTTAAGGTTATTTATAATGAGCAATATCCATATGTTCTTCTAGTTTATATTTGCTCAGGGCCTAAGGAAGGTGGACAAGCTGTTACTGAAATTCTCCAGATGGTGTGGTCTTTCCAAGTTGCTAGTTTAACTTCTACCAATGGAGTATTCATTGTTGCTCATATATCTGTCTGACCTGATGGATGTAATCACCTGGCTAATAAGAATTGTGGTGAATAGATTTCAGCCTGATACTTCATCCACAAACAACTTCTTATTCTCCTTCTGTTGCTCCTTTTAAAAGTGTCCACCAAATTGTTTATAAAATTACTAATAAAATTTGAGAAAATAGATGAGACCTTTGGCTCAGCACTGGATAATTAAGGCTATTGTTTTGACTTAACACAATTTCCACCCAAATCAAAGAAACTTGTTTTTTATGTTTTTTATTTCCCTGTACAGCTGTATTGTGAATTAAGATATCCATTAGACTCTTTAAAATGCTAAAATTAGGTCACAAACTCGTTATTGTCTGTACAGACCCCAGCATTTCCAAGAACTCCAGGCTGGAAACCAACTATAGGCCATCCACTGACCAACTTTCAAAATCCTAGCATAAGAGTCTTTTGACTTCTACTTGTCATTTGACTGAAAACTTATGGTTGAATTTTTAATATGTCAGGAGCCTTCCCCAATGACTCTGGTTAGGTATCATTTAATGATGCCTAAGATGAAAGTGTTGACAGCTGACTATGGGCAGCGTTCTTTTTTTTTTTTTTTTTTTTTTTTTTGAGACGGAGTCTCGCTCTGTCTCCCAGGCTGGAGTGCAGTGGCCAGATCTCAGCTCACTGCAAGCTCCGCCTCCCGGGTTTACGCCAGTCTCCTGCCTCAGCCTCCCGAGTAGCTGGGACTACAGGCGCCCGCCACCTCGCCCGGCTAGTTTTTTGTATTTTTAGTAGAGACGGGGTTTCACCGTGTTAGCCAGGATGGTCTTGATCTCCTGACCTCGTGATCCACCCGTCTCGGCCTCCCAAAGTGCTGGGATTACAGGCTTGAGCCACCGCGCCCGGCCTATGGGCAGGGTTCTATGTGATTTCAGATATGCTCATGTTCTCTGTGTGGTTTCCCTTCACTTTTGAGTTTAATTGAAAGTGACTGAACCCTAGAACATCTTCATGATTCTGTCTTTAGCCCAAGTTAGACTATAGACTTATGCTTACATTTTAAACTTTGCTGTCTACCAAATTAGTGCATCTTTAAGGAATTTAATTTTTAAAATACAGAAAAGCACGTCACCCCAATGTCACTTATTCTAAATGTATAAGAAACAGAAATCTGTCTTTTTCCTTCCTACTACCCTTCTTAGCGAGCATTTTCTTGGCACTGGTCTTTCCAGATTTTCAACACTTTTATGGAAAAACATATATACATTGGGAAAATATCATATTAATATATTCTGCTTCAAACAAGAGATTATAAATACATGACTATCTTAGTTAATAGCTGCCATTTACAAAGATGCTCTTTTTTGTTTTTAAGGAGCTCACATTTTAAAATCTCATTTCACTTCATATACATTTCTATAAAGCAGACATTAGGGGAGCTCTTTTGTATGACGAAATCATCTTAGAATGCAGGGTGTAAGACATAATGGCCTTTGACTTTTTAAAAAGCCACCGTTAAGACATTATATTTATTTGAAGTTTGAGGGTCACTAAGCATCAGAGCTTGGCAAGATGGGATAACCTTGAATCTAATGTTTGAGATTGTTAGTCCTTAACCTTTCAATTAAAAGCCTTTGTTTCCAGAAGATTAGCCAGATATTTGAAAGAAACCGGCAATGTTGAATCACTCCAAAGGGCAAGTCCGTGCAACGGTCATACTGCAGAGCTCTCTGACTCTTTGATACTGTGTCCCTGTACTCGGATTTGTCATCACCCCAACCTCCACACCATCACTCAAAACCTGAAAGTCCTCCCAGTCCCATCCAGAAAAAACAGAGTGCTACCGCCCACCCTGATCCGGCTTGACCTACCTTTTCACCTTTCCCCGGTATAATCCACAGGCCCTATATTATAGCCAAGCAGACATGAATATCTTTTACTCATTGCTATTAGTTCATCTTTCCCGAAAGTACTTTCTGACTGTGCACATTGCCCCAGTCTTTGAAGAACTAACTTAATTATCTCTTTTGTTGTAAAGCAAAGACATTAAAGCATATGTATCAGGCTGGTGTGACTTGCAGATTGTTGCTCCACTCCTGCGCTTCAGCCTCCTCTCCTGTCAAATAGGGATGATAATGTCCAGGATTAAATGAGAATGTCTTAGTATCACATCTGGTATATAATAAACATTCAGTAAATTTAACTTTTAAAAATCTAATATTCTGTGTTTCTAAGGAACATGTCCAGGACATTCTCAGTCCTGGATTCCCAAATCTACTTTCCTCTACTCTCCTTTTTCCCCAGAGCATTTTTCATCTTCTGAAAGTCTATACTCCACTTATGTTTTGCTCCCTGTTAGATAGTAAACTTATAAGGGAACAGATCTTTATTTTGCTCATTGGTATATCCCAAGCTCTTGAAGAATGCCTGGCACTTAGTAGGGATGCAGTTTTGATTATATGAATTAACTTGCTGGTAAAGATCACTGGAATTCAGGGGTAAACTTGGTTTCCAGTCTGTAAATTGTAATGGCTTTGAGTTGGGATCAATCACCAGACCCCCATGTGCTCTAAACAACAACAAGAAAAAAGACTGTCAGTGTCTGCAGGCTTTTTTAGTTTTGTCATAATCATGGCTTCACGGCAAAATCTAGGGTAGCTAGTGGCCTACCATTTGCGTCATCTCTCTGGCCATGCACAATATAAGGGAAATGACATACTCTTAAGAGTCAAAAGACATTTGTTTTTTTTCCCCTTAAGGGAATGTTTTGGACCCAGGTGCAAATATAAAATAGCATTTAGGGTAGGAAACCGCCTCAGCTCCGACAGCGAATGACAGACTCGGAGAAGGGAACTTTATTCACATCTCACCTCCGATAATTAACTCTAAAAGCAGAACTTTGCTTATTTTAGAAGAACTACGCAAACTTGGTGGTGGTGTTTCTTTCACTGTTTTACTTGGTGGAACTAATTGTTTATATGCTTCCGTAGTATGTTAATTAAGGAACACATTGCTAGTTGAAAAAAAAAAACACTACAACTATAAATATTTTTCTAATTTCACAGTTTGCTATACTAAAAGGCTTCTATGGAGTGTGGAAGGGCTTGGTCATTACTTTTGGAGGATTTGTCTTAACTTGCTTGTCTGCAATATTGAGTCTTTTTAATAAAGATTGGATTAGGAACTTAATAGTGACTTTCAAAGAAGACTTGTCTTTGCATAGGGCTATAGACTTCAGCTAAGGAAACAAATGATCTAATGGCATTCTCTGATGCTAAAAATGCCTGCATAGGAGGACTAGAAAATAGCAGATGCTACCATCGAGTGGATCCTCTAAGGCTTCAAGGACCAAATCAAGTTACTTTTATTTAATGACCGTAATAAGAATCATACAGAGAGGCTACAAATGGAGCCCCTAGCTAATCACTTGTGTCCATCCCACATTTCTCTTAAGTATTAAAATGGCAATTGCTAATAGGTACAGACCTTTGCAACAGGTCATTAGTGGTTCAGAGAAATGCTCTGGAAGAAAATAAAAGCTAACGAAACATCTTGCTTAAGTATTAACATTTTTTATGAACCAAGCAAACTTCCTTTATTATGACTCATTGATGTTGACATTCCCGGGTAGACTAACCAGAAAACTTTTTTTAGTTCAATATAAATATGAATATTTCATAAAGGGCCAGGAGGTCTCTGCTGACAATCAACTAAGTGTCATTTGATAAAGAACCATTCCTATTAGTTCACCTCATGCTAGAACTAGAAACCAGAGTGGTACCCCCATGATTAATTATCTTAAAGACTGGTGTGTATTCAACAGGCCTGGAGAAAGAACCCTCATCCCATCTGCTTACTCTGGGAAAGTCTCCCAGTGGTAAGTCAGATTTTTAAACCAACCTTTTGCCCTAAAGTCAAACCTGGACCGTTAATGCGGTATGTGTGACACTGAGGGCCAGGCAGCTTTGTAGATGATAAATTTTAGTGAAAAGGAAAAATAATACAATTTCTAGTCAGTACTCTGGAAACTAGAAAATAATATAATTCTTTTTTTTTTTTTAAACAGGATAGTTAGATAGTAATCTCACTGTTAACATAAACCAAACTCATTTAACATGGAAGGAGTAGAGAGTTGGCCAGTACTAGATGCACTGTAAAACTATCTATAGCTGGAGATGATTCTGAATAACACATTTTAAAAGATACACACACAGATCTAATACATGAGTCTTCATAGCTTAGAAAACCAGAAAAACTAAATAGTCCTAATATATAAATTTTTCTTGTCAAATAAGTTAAGCCCTTAGGGAAGTAGCAGTGTATTTGGTGCCCTATGATATGACGATTTGTTTAATTAATGCATTACCTTTTAAAATATCCCAACGGAGTTGTTTATCAGGTCAGTAGTATAAGGTTTATAAGAAACAAACATCTTGAATGGGCTATTACTTCAATTAATATAAAGTTAAGATACTAATTACTTCAATCTTACAGATTATGTCCAGATCAAAAGTAAGAAGAATACGATGTTGCCTTTGGGGAAGAAAACTAGATTTTTTCTACGATCCTCAAAATTTGTTAATACCAAAATGGTTAATACCATTTCAAGAGCTTATCTTAAAAAATGTAAATGGAGTATTCGAGACTTGAGCCTTTGAAACTGTTGCCTAGTGACATAACCAGGTAGCTTTTCCAGGATATCTTGTTTTTATGCAACCTATACAAAGTTTATTTTTTCCCCATCCCTAGCCCTGAATTAATTAGAGATGACTAAAAGAGATGACTAAAGAAAACAATCCAGTGGAGTATACACATTAGAAAATCTTCAAAGTCCCTCTATAAATCCTAGAATAAACTTTCTGAAATCTCTACAGATTAAGGTGAAACTTGAGATCTGTCCTTGTGTTCTTGGAGTATTACAACCAAGAAAGAAGATGTGTGAGCTATTTAATATATATTCATTCTTAAGAAGTCTTAGTTCTCCGAAACACTATCATTCATTTTAATCTTATCTCTAGAGGTCATTTAAATGACTTGTCAAAAGTGGTATAGAAATTGAATTCCTGAGGTCTTCTCTGGATTAGGAACAATGTTTAATGGTTGGGGTCACCAAGGAGTAGTTCTTTTCTGAAATCTCTTCTAGATACAAGGTTCCTTGAATTATGCTTCCAAACTTGCTGAGTGTGCTTCCTGATCCCAAAGACAGATGTCTAGCCATGTTTGTGAAAGCATAGACCAATCAATGGTGATTACTTACATGATACTAACAGATGTGATTTTAGGTATGTAAACTTGGATTTATATAAAGAAGTTGTGAAACAAAACCTGTCTCACAGACTTTATAAGCAAAATTCTGATATTAAGTGGTAGGTGTTTTGTTGTATTAATAATTGAACCTTTCTATGCTCATCTATTTCTGCAGTTGCTGAACTGTATACAGATATTTCAATACATTAGAACACTTTGTTGTTCAATGTAATTGCTCCAGTTGTGCAACAGCTAACCTGTTTAATTCAGCAGAAACTAGAATACTGTCATTTGGAATTTTCACATCCCTCAGTTTAAAAGTGCATTTATTTATTCCCACAAAACATATTTGTTCCAATACTATTTCCCAACAGATGAGAGAATAATGACAGATGTGAACTTTAGCTCAAGAATACTTGTGCATTTCTGC
Organism: Colobus angolensis palliatus; assembly: GCF_000951035.1. Taxonomy (NCBI): domain Eukaryota; kingdom Metazoa; phylum Chordata; class Mammalia; order Primates; family Cercopithecidae; genus Colobus; species Colobus angolensis. The sequence goes on along the minus strand of NW_012115489.1, from coordinate 4,947,375 downwards.
CAGTTTTGTTCATCTTGTACTCAATCTGCAGCAGCTTTTTAGAGGTTTTTTTTTTTTTTTTTTTTTAATAATCATAAGCACAATTTCAAGCAGGTAGGCTAACCATTGGGAGACCTTCTTTTGGATCTGGAATTCAGCTCATGTGGTATTACTATATGATCACAAAAAGCAAGACACCAATTTGACAGATTCACCTCTCTCCCTTGTATACAAAAACCTAAAATTACCCAGGGGTTTCTTATCCATTAACCCATCTGATTTGCCCAGTAACCAAGGAATAAGTAAATGAGGAATATATTCTTACTTGTAGAAGAGCTCTCCTGACCTTTTAGGAAGCACAATCCAATGTTACACATTCCAGGAAACAAACTGCCAAGATTCTGACCTTCAGCCTGCTTGAACACTGGTGTCAAGAGGAGAGATGGCTGGTTGTCAGGTTGCTGGTTCTCTGTAAACCTGAAATCTGACAAATAAAGACCAAGTCACTTTTTATTTTTAAGTGACTCCTTTTTCCTTCATCTAATTTGAAAGCAACCACGTCTTGTCTAAAGGAAATTAACTAAATCATGGAAGAACTATTTCTTAAATGATAATATTTTGAGCACACCAGATAACAGTAAATAGTAAGCAGTTTAAAATCAAAACAAACATAGCTATTCATAGCCACTGGGATTAGCAAGGCAACCAGTATTCCTGGAGATGAAGCCTAACTGCAGTGTTGGTTGTGGATGTCTTCCCCAACTCGAACAGATCATACCAGATGTGGGAATGTGATCCAGTGCCAAGTCTCTCATGGAAGGTTAATGCCAACTCTATGGGTAGGTTGAACATCAACACAAACGGCATGCCACCTGGAACCTAGAGACAACATATTAGAATTAGATAAGCTAAACTGATCTTGTTTTGAGTCTGCATAACTGTAAGAAGTATTTTCATAGTTTTGCTCTCTATACAGAAATGAAACAAAAAATGAGTTCCACTCTCTGTATACAATCACTATGTACCCCCTAGTTTGCTCTGTGCAGATTTACAAGGCAGCTGGATTCTTCTTCCTTCAAACTCTTTAAACAGCGTATCCTTGAAACATGAGTTGCAGAAAGGGTACAGCAACACTCAAGCAATGGCTTTGAGGATTATGTGAATGTGGGGCTTTGCCTGGAAAGGGAAACCACATTGGGATTTTATATAATTTAGCCAGGCTATTAAAGAAGAAACCAAATGTCAGGCAGTATTTCTTGCACTGGTTTTTGGAAGTGGAGAAGTTTAAGATTACCTACTTGTTTTAAAGTCGCCTGGTGTGGTATATATCATAAAATAATTGTACTAGTGTATGTGGCCCTTCATTTATAGCTTAATGTTGGTAGCACAGATGCTTCTAAATAACACGCTTTTAAAAAACTCTTCTAACATCAGCATAGACTTTCAAGCTGACTACTGTCATAGCACTTGAATAGAAAGTGGGAAGTTTTTAACAATGAGGATTTATATGCATATGCATCATAGGTGAAGTCACAGAGGGACGTGGATGAAGAAATGATTGTAACTTGAAGTCCACAAGTGACGTATGCTGCACATCTATGTTGACTGAATTCAGGATGATTTCATACAGGGATGAGAATGCACAACCTAATGTTGTATATTCTAGGAAACAAACTGCCAAGATTATTTGTATAATTCATTTTAAAACTGGCATGGTGGGCCGGGCATAGTGGCTCACGCCTGTAATCCCAGCACTTTGGGAGGCTGAGGCGGGAGTTTGAGACCAGCCTGGCCAAAATGGTGAAACCCTGTCTCTACTAAAAATAGAAAAATTAGCACCTGTAGTCCCAGCTTCTCGGGAGGCTGAGACAGGAAAATCGCTTGAACCTGGGAGGCGGAGGTTGCAGTGAGCTGAGATCCTGCCACCGCACTCCAGCCTGGGCGACAGAGAGAGACTCAACAAACCAAACAAACAAACAAAAAACCTAGCACGGAAATAAGAAAAGGAGTTATCTTTCGTAGAAATAGCTAACCTAGCTTAGAAAGGACAGACATGAAAACAGTAAAACATTTGCTGGGTTAGTTTGGGTAAGTATATGACGAGGGAGAATTGTAGTAAAAGCTATGAATGGTGTGAGTGTGTTGCCTCTGAGTCTTAACTTTTTGACTACCTTTTCCTGCCAGGATCAAGCATAATACATTGTATATTTAGATGCCAAATTTAAAGTAAAACTCATGCATTTACTGTGTTTTGTATCAGTTCCAGAGTGCTTCCCGTCAAGTCACTGCCCCAAAGACACCGCAATAGAAAAATTCTAGAGGTTTCTATGTCAGTAGTATTTCTTTTTAACATTAAAACTCTAATATTTTTCACGTAAGTTGTTCATTCTTTAGAATATTCTGTGCCCTTGGATTTAGGGTGGGAGGGAAGCAGAATAAAATACAATGTCCTACTTTACCATCAAATGATACAAAATAGAGTTCTTCAAAATTCAAATTTTAAAACTGGTTTATTCTATTGACCCATTCCAGTTGCCTATGAACACTTTAGCTTTCTAAAATCTTCTTCCAAAAGTGCTTTCTTGGTATATGTTCTGATTAATATCACTTCAAAACTAGAAATACCAAGCCCTCCTGCTCTTGGGGTCTCCTATGAGGGTGCCCTCCTGCTGCTGTCACCACGGTGTGGTGTCTTCAGCCTCAACACAGTCACCTAGTGCAAGAGACTGGGCTACCACCAAAACCTTGTGGGGTTTAGCCACTGAAGAAAGTGCTCTGGTGACTGGGGCAGGTGTGACCATCTCTGGTCCTGCAGTAGCATCTCCAGGTATGGGAAGTGCTCAGCAGAGTTCCGCCGTGTCCCTACAGGCCCTCTGGTCACACGGCTCTTTCAATGTGATAAGGCATGCCACCCACCAGCCACTGTACCAAGGCATGCCCATGCTGCCCGGGTCTGCTTGGCTGGGTCAGATTGGACACCTTGTCCCAGGTCTTTAGTTAAGACTACCCACCTTCCTGTTATGGGGATTCTTCCCTTGGGCCCTCCCCAGTGTCAGACCACTTCAGCCCATTGACCATTTCCCAGAAGCACCTCAGCTTACTCTACAGACTTGTTCACCAGGTTCCCAGATACCTTTGAGCTCTAAAGCCTGAAGTATATGGGAAAGAGTAGCCTTTGCCAAACTCCTCCAACCCCCTAATAACGCCATATTATCCTTTTTCCCAGAACAAAGGTTTCATGATAGCTTTTCCTCAGAAGTAATGGGAACCACTCATGGCTCCTTCCATAGGTGACTTGATATTTCTGTAAGTAGAAAGAGAAGCAGCCAGTGGGGTGGTTTGAGATGACATTTAATATCACAACTCTGGGCTCAAGGATATAGTCATTACCTTGTCAATCTCTCTTCTTTACATCACTTCCCAGGGACAAGTACAAAAGGGAGAACAGCATATAAGGAAAGACATACCATATAATGAAAGAATTATGCAGCATCGGTGGCTAGCAGCCTCCAAATACAGAGCTCTGCAAAAGCTATGTTGCAGCATGCTGTGCACTAGACCGTAATTCCCCATTTCCATGTCAAGTTGTGCCCACAACATTGTCCTACCTAGCTCGCTTGAGATATACGAAGCTCACGTACCAAATGATCCCTGATGTAAAGCAGATCACAGCCCAAATGATTCAGTGCCAGCAATGTAAGACAATGACAGCAGTATGATTTTTAACCTCTGTAGTTTCCCTAAACTAAAGTTTCAATGTCACTTCCTTCCCTTTGTAGAAGTGAGTTAAAGGAGAAAGTTGGATTCCCGTTCTGTTTAGTTTAAGCCAGAGGAGGTTATACTTGAGAACTGGAGTAGAATATGTTTCTTCTCCCACATTAAAGCTGAAATGGGACATTTAAGCTGAAATGGGTATATACTCTCTAATGCCAATTAATTCAAGCTCAAGCCTCATATGTCCATATTCACAAAAATTCCACATGATCAAAAGACCAAAAGGACATTCTGACACTGCTGTCTTTCTTAGAACCTGAATAAGTGTAAAGAAGGATTCTAGAATCAATCGTCTCTGCATGTCTGTGTTCATACAAGCATATTAACTTACACCCAGCTTTGCCGAGAGGCCAGAGCATGTTCTCACTGTGAAGACTACACTTTCTATTTTTTCCAACTCTAGTGCAGTTAAGCGCTCAAACGAATAGCACTTGTGCTGAAACAACAAAGCAAAAACACAATTGCAAAACTGATCATAACCTTAATACTTCTGTTCAACTTATGAACACTTTCAGACACTTGCAGTGAATTGGGCGGCACTGCCCAGTCTAAAGGCCAGGCACGGTGGCTCATGCCTATAATCCCAGCACTTTGGAAGGCTGAGGCAGGTGGATTGCCTGAGGCTAGGAGTTTGAGACCAGCCTGACCAACATAGTGAGACCCTGTCTCTCCTAAAAATGCAAAAATTAGCTGGGCCTAGTGGTGGGCCCCTGTAGTCTCAGCTACTCGGGAGGTTGAGGCAGGAGAATCGCTTGAACCCAGGAGGTGGAGGTTGCAGTGAGCTGAGATCACGCCACTGCACTCCAGCCTGGGCGACAGAGCAGGACTCTGTCTCAAAAAACAAAAAACAAAGAATGTGCCCCTATTTGGATGCATGAAGCTTCTTTAAAGTTTAAACTCTCCTAAACTTTCTTTATGGTGAGGACTGTTTCTTATGCTCCAATAAGATACATTCCTAATAACAAGTTATTTAAAAAAACAAAATGGGTAGAGGTGGGTACAAAATTAGGACTGGTTATAATGAGTCCAGAGTATTGAAAGTTACCAATTCAAGAGCTTAGACTTCCTATCATGCTCAAAAAACAAACAAACAAAAATAGAAAAAGCTAAAACTTAAAGGCCAAGCACTGAATAGTAGAGAATGTACTGAAATAAATTTAAATGCTTTGATCTGCAAGCCTCAGACTTAGGCAAAACACCCAAATCAGTATTAATGAGACAGCTTGACTAAGTAACTCCTGCTACCTAGGCAAAAAGGAATCTAGTGACAATATATAATTAGTCCATGTAAAATCCTTTTTCTATTTTGATTCAGAAAATATCTATTAAATACCATGTTCAAATTACCCTGCTAAGCTATCTTCTTGTTCTTTTGCTTGGTATATCTACTAAATGGAAGGCATTCTTGGTTCAGTCCCCATGCAATGGGCTTTGTACATCCTGTTTTTAAAAACAGACATGTGTAATTTCTAGGAATAAGGCATTAGAGTCTCATGCTAGATCTTTCCTGGTGCCAGCTTTGTCCCCTCCAGCTGTTTCACAATTAGACAAGTCAAACTCTCTTTCTTGCCCTCAGTTTTCTAATTGTTATAAGATGATGTGGCCAAATTATTCCCTAGTTTTCTTCCAGCTCAAGTCTAACCCACTTGGTATTTCTTTAAGCAGACAAAGGGCTGTTAAAATAGACCATTGGACCTCACATAGGTCAGTACATTGGAGTGATCTAGGAATCTTTAAAATATATTGATACCTGGGTCTCTATGCCCAGAGACTGTGATCTGATTTATCTGGGTATGATATGAATATCAATGTTTTAAGAGCTCCACAGTAAAATTTTCTCAGATGATGTGAAGCAGATCTTCTAAACTGCCCGTGATAATGATGTAGGTATGAATTTTGACTCAGGATTCATTGGAACAGGGCTCTCTGGGTAACTTAGAGTAGATTTTGTTCCCAGAGTCTGTTCCCATCAGAACCCAACTTTGGTAGGCTCAGAAGGCAGAGCTGGGCAGGAGGTGGCTCTTACATTGGCAAACCCTCTCACTTTTCCACCTGGGCTTTACTAATTAAAGTGCTAGACTGGGTGCAGTGGGTCATGCCTGAAATCCCAACATTTTGAGAGGCCAAGGCGGGTGGATCACCTGAGGTCAGGAGTTCAAGACCAGCCTGGCCAACAGTGAAACCCTGTCTCTACTGAAAATACAAAAAATTAGCCAGGCATGGTGGCTGATGCCTGTAAACCCAGCTACTTGGGAGGGTGAGGCAGGAGAATCACTTGAACCCAGGAGGTGGAGGTTGTAGTGAGCTGAGATCGCACCACTGCACTCCAGCCTGGGCAACAAGAACAAGACTCTGTCTCAAAATAAATAAATAAATAAATAAAGTATTACACCATTCCACGTTTCCACTTATTAGTAATTTGAGTATAGGTTCTTATTGCTCTCAAAGTGTTTAAACACTTACTGTGGAAATGCAATGTTGGAAAGAGCACAAGACTGCACAGCACATAGCTTCTGTGACCTAGCTTTGGTTTAATAGTAGCTACTGATATGGTTTGCCTTTGTCTCCACCCAAATCTCATCTTGAATTGTGGCTCCCATAATCCCCATGTATTGTGGGAGGGACCTGGTAGGAGATAATTAAATCACGGGGGCAGTTTTCCCCATACTGTTCTCTTGGTAGTGAATAAGTCTCATGAGATTGATGGTTTTCAAAGTGGTTTCCCATTTGCAATTGGCTGTCATTCTTGTCTGCCTCCATGACTGTGAGGCCTCCCCAGCTGTGTGGAACTGTGAGTCCATTAAACCTTTTTTTTCTTTATAAATCACCCAGTCTCAGGTATGTCTTTAACAGCAGTGTGAGAACAGACTAATACAACTACCATTTGTTAAGCACTTTCTAAGCCAGGTACAGGTGTCTCTACGTAAATTCTTTCTGAATTTTTTCCTAACAGCTCAGCAAACTATATTCTTATTTTACAGGTGAAGAAATAAACATTAGATAAATTGCCTCAAGCCACAGAGCAAGGAAATGATGAATCCTGGGTAGGTGGGACTCCTAAGCCTGAGCTATTAGCTGCTATGCTATCCCACCTCTACCCAAAATTAACTGTATAAGAGAATCTTAACTCTGGCCTGACTTGGTTCCAAAAACAGGGAAAGCATCTTGGTTCAAGGTTTAATAAGTCCTCTAAGTCCTGCCATATCATTTTCAAAGGTTAAAGGCAATGATACCTCCTCGCTGTAAATGCATAACTTGTGTATAGCTCATTGACTCGGGCTTGTTCTGTTAGTGAGGCCCCTACAGCAGTGTCAGCATTTACAAGAAAATCTTCTAAGGACTCCTTTTCAGTATGCATTAGCATAGTCTCATTCCTCAGTGAAACAGGCTGTAAAAGTCTTACTGTCTGCTCAAGTTGGTCTTTGCAAAGTAGAAGAGCCTTCCTAAAAGCATAAGAATCCAAACAAGCAGTTAAAGGAGAAAGGATTTGCATAAAGTGTCAGAAACAGTCTAACTTTGCTACAGCATCGCTGGTAATGACCCCTATTCTTAAAGGGCTACTTTGAAGATAGCGGTAAAGGCTGTTTGCTGCCCTCTTGGACCCCGAGGTCTGTCTTAGAGGTTAATATTTCACATGTCACCCTAATTCCGCACTTTAGCTGAGGCAGGCAGAAAGTTCAAAGAAACAAGGAAGCACATTCTCTGTCCAGTACAAAGTACTGGACATTCTAAACAAATAAGTTCATGTTGCTTTCTTCTTGAGTCTCCTTAATTCCTTTCCCTGTGTCTATTTTATGTGGCTTGTTCTGAAAAATTAATGGTAGGTTAATGTCAGTGGGATGATGACTTTTTGAAAGTAGCTTATAAAATAAAGGTTAAAATCAGTGAGATTCAAGCAAAGGCAAGAGAGACAGTATATGTAAGAGAAGAGGAAACACAGACTATGCTCACTTTGAACCCAATGACTTATGAGGGATTGATTTTGTGTTGCTGTGTCCATTTCATTATTCATAAAATAGAGACACATTCGGCTGGGTGCGGTAGCTCACACCTGTAATGCCTGCACTCTGGGAGGCTGAGACAGGTGGATCACCTGAGGTCAGGAGTTTGAGACCAGCCTGGCCAACATGGTGAAACCCTGTCTCTACTAAAAATACAAAAAAATAGCTGGGCATGGTGGCGAGTAGCTGTAATTGCAGCTACTCGGGAGGCTGAGGCAGGAGAATGGCTTGAACCTGGGAGGCAGAGGTTGCAGTAAGCCAAGATTGCGCCACTGCATTCCAGCCTGGACAACAAAGCAAGACTCCATCTCAAAAAAAAAAAAAAAAAGAAGAAGAGAGACATTCTGTTTCATAGGCCTTTTGGGATAAGTGTTCTTAGTAGTTGGTATACTAGGTGTTTGTACCATTCCCCTTAATGTTAAAAATAAATTCACCACCATCTGTGGAATGGAGCTACCACTAAGTCCTTAACTCAAGTTATTCCTTTTACCAGCATTTTGAGACTGACAAAGCACTTTTCCTGCCTGCTCTGTATAATTAGGGTAAGAAGGTAGGCTTGGGGGTCACAGGGGAGGATGGTTGACACTTGTATTATGATATTGCTTCAAAACCTTGGAATCATTAAGCAGTACCATTGCTGATGCCAACACATTCCTACTGGTAGAAAGGGTAAGGATATATAAGAAGTGTCAGCTAACTTTACCCCTACAAAGCCTAGACTAATCATTGTCCACCATGCTGGCAATTCAAGGATTGAAAGCACTAGACATTTTATATGAATCACTAAGGACTAAGTAATAGCTGATTTTTATTATTACAAAGTCCGTAGTCATTCTAAGATGACTCATGCAGTCTTCCAGAATAAATTTCTCAGAGCCTTCTCAGAAACCAGGAGAGATGTTGCAAGCTCCAGAATCTCTCGTAGTCATCTGATGCTAGTACCACAGAAGGGGGGAAGTCTCTGCATTCTTTCAGGGAGATTTGTATTAAGTCCAAAATCCAAGTTAGAGATCTTCACTTAAATGGAAGCTAATTTTATTCATATAGCAGAGTTTCCTTTATAGCTTTCTGTTCTATCTGAGGCCATAAAAAGGAGTCAGGACTATAGGATAACTTTAGATCCTCCTTTGTTTTTACATGTGTCATCTTACTTCTCTTTTCAATCTTCCGATGAAGGAAACAGCCTGTCCCTGAGAACCAGGATAACAAACTAGCTATTTTTAGATGGGGAACTGTGCTTGTGTGCCTTGTTATGTGTTTTTGAGCTTTAATTTGTAATCCTTGCCTTGTGATAACACCCCTTGGGTGTATTTCCTGACTAATTTTGCACTTTTTGAACTGAAGGGACCTGAGACTACACCCAACAAGTGAGAAAACTGTATACTTCCTCCTTGTGCTACACTTACTTGCTTCCCTTTATAAGAGATTATTACCATCCTAGAGCTTTTAAACAGACCCCGTTGCTTAACATAAGCTAGACACTTTCTTAGACAGAGCCCCAGTTTGGAAAGGTAGTCAAATGTAATGCATTTGAATATTGAATATTAAGTTTAAACCAATTAATCTCTACAGAGGGATCTAAGTCTATAAGCTAGCCGCCTTCTATCTACTGCATGTTAGATGATAACTTGCCTATTTGACAAGTCTGTGATGGGGACTTGCTCTTTAAACCTTGGGAAAAAGGTAAATTATCACTCTAGTATGTGCATAACTGGATGTACACTTTTGTTAAAATCTTGCAACAAGTCTTGAACATTTTCTTGTAAAGGGGTTTGTAGTCTTGCAGTCTATGGGCAGAGTCTACTTTCTGATCATTTCAGGAAGTAAAGATAGATACATTTTCAATTGTATGGCCTACAGTGAGACTTACCCTTGGCTATTGCAATTCAACATACACATCCATTTTCTTCAGGGAATTTATATTATTAAACTTTTCCTCATATTTTTCTTCCTTGTCCCTTGGAATTGCTTATACCCAAATGGCGAAAGGATATAGTCAAAGGAAAACAAATACCTTTAAAACAACTCCAATGCTATGAAAAGCTGTATTTAAATATCTGAACAGAGAAATTTTTGCTATAAAAACTTATAGCAAGGTAACACCACTCACCTTAGAACGCTTCCATTTGGCCCAGTTTGCCAGTGCTAGATTTGATATGTGGTCTTAAACTATGTCTTGTATTACTTTCATGACTAAACCCACATGCCACTGTTCCCTCCCCTCAAACCCCTTAAAGTTCTTTGTGGCACTTCTCAAATTCTTTTAAAATAGACTCATGTTAGAATACAAATAGCCAAATTTAATGAGCTAAGTCTTTTCATGTCAGAAATAATACCCTGCAGTAAAGTATCATATCCAGCTTTAAAGATGGGCAACAAATTCTTAAGCCCAGATCACTTTTTCAGCCAGCGATTCTAACCCAGTTCTGGGCCATCTTGCTGCTACTATCGACACATGCATTGATGAACTCAGCGTAATACTGACCTAAGCAAGACAGACCTGAAGGTATAGTCACATATACTTCAATGGCCTCCCATGAAGAAAATAGAATGTATTCTGTTTTGGAACAGATTGTTACAGTTCTTGTTCTGGGCCTAGGAAGTAAAAAGTAGATATCAAAGTATATAAATATAGCCTTGAAAGCCAAAATAATACGGTTTTTAAAAGCATATAAGGATTAATATACAGATGAAACACTTGAATCTGCCACATTTAGGGTGTCCTTAAAGAATAGTTTTTTGATCTGGAAAATCAAAACAGATTAGCCTTACCATTGTGTCAGTTGGAGTTCAGTCCACACCAGTTATTTTAAAAGATTTTAATGTGAAGCATTAATTCCCATTCAAATACTAATCAGGCCTGACCCTGCTTAGCTTCCAAAATCAGGCTTGTTCATGGTTGTATGACTGCAGATATTAAGTGTTGACTACGTATAAAGTTGTTAGCTAGAAAACTGAGAGAGTAGGCCGGGCACGGTGGCTCAAGCCTGTAATTCCAGCACTTTGGGAGGCCGAGACGGGCGGATCACGAGGTCGGGAGATCGAGACCATCCTGGCTAACACGGTGAAACCCCGTCTCTACTAAAAAAACTAGCTGGGAGAGGTAGCGGGCGCCTGTAGTCCCAGCTACTCGGGAGGCTGAGGCAGGAGAATGGCGTAAACCCGGGCGGCAGAGCTTGCAGTGAGCTGAGATCCGGCCACTGCACCCCAGCCTGGGCGACAGAGCAAGACTCCGTCTCCAAAAAAAAAAAAAAAGAAAAAGAAAACTGAGAGAGTAAGAAGAGAAGACCAAGTCATCACTGGGTAAGTAAACTACAGAAAGCAGCTACCACCTCTAGGGCTGAGTGGACAAAGGTAAGACATTGGAACCGTCAAAGTTTATAAAGCTTGCAGGAGGGGGTCTCATGGTGCTGCTACTGAGGCCTGTGAGAAGGGAGTACTGCTCAGCTAGGACTGGAGTCTCTGTATCTGAGGACCTGGGACCTGTTGGCCTGGAGAGAGTACACCAGAGGACTAATGCTGGTGGCTCCAAGATGGGCATGATGAGGCTAGTTCTGCAAGTGTTAAAACTGGATTCGGGGCTGTTTTAGGAAGAAACTCTTGCTGCTGGGGTGAAGAAGCTCTACTAGAGTCATACTCCCAGGAGCCTCAAGCCATAAGGAAGTCCATGTGGAGCAAGCAGACATGTCCGTGTCCCTTCTCCAGCTTGGCAGTTTCCTTCCAGCGCCCCTTACTGGCAGAGCCACCCTGCAGCCAGCAGGCAAAGCAGGAATGTTTGCACAGTCTAGCTCCAGCTTCACTAACCAGGGATAGAGGTAGTTCTGAAGCTGAGACAACTTAATAAATGGCACAGATCACCCCTCTAGCTACTCAGCATCCACATACACCCTTCCACACCTTTCAACTTTTCCCCCGACAGCCACACAAATGTTTCCATCTAAAAAGGTGCAACTGTCTTTCATTTCGAGAAAGATGTTCTCACCTTCTCCCCAAACTGGGAAGCTGCAAAGACCCAACAGGCATCACATTCATTTCTGGAAAACGGTTAGTGTCTTTGAGCTACATTAACCACCCCTAGACTTCAGTCACAGTCCCATCTGAATAATTCACTGCCTAAAGACAAAATTGTACATTTAACTTCAAAAATACTTGCATTAAAAGAGAAGATAGAAAGATAAGAAAACAGGTAATACATACCAGTGTATACACATAACAAGCAAGGAAGAAAATATGCATAGCTACAATTGTCCTCATTACCACCTACATGAATGCCATCTATATCTCAGACATTGAGAAATGAGTATCCTACCTTCAAGGAGATTATAGTCCAGTGTATGGACAGACAAGCAAATAGACTTGTGTGTAAACCATGCAATGGACATGTGTATTTCAAGAGGACTACGTGAAGCTGTGCTGGAATACAGCTTCTCAGCTGAGATTTGTCACTGCAGTGTTGAGCCCTGGTTTGGGGCCAGACAGTCTGGGTTACAAACCTGATTATACCACTTAGCAGGTATGTCGTTTAAAATATCTGTGCCTTCACTTTGGGAGGCCAAGTTGGGTGGATCACGAGGTCAGGAGCTTGAGACCGGCCTGACTAACATGGTTGAAACTCCGTCTCTACTGAAAATACAAAACTTAGCCAGGTGTAGTGCCGCACACCTGTAATCCCAGCTACTCAGGAGGCTGAGACAGGAGAATCACTTGAACCCAGGAGGTGGAAGTTGCAGTGAGCCAAAATGGCGCCACTGTACTCCACCCTGGGTGACAGAGTGAGACTCTGTCTCAAAAAAAAAAAAAAAAAAAAAAAGGAAAAGGAAAAAGAAAAAAACTTTATCTGTGCCTTGGCCTTCCTCTGGAAAATGAAATATTATGATACAGTAATACTCACAGGACTACTATGAATCTTTTAGAGTTAATACAAGTAAAAGGTTAGTAGTGCCTGGTTCCCACCTAAGTCCTGAGTTAAGTATGACTTTGAGTCTTCTACTATGCAAGACTTTCATCTGTAAACAGACTGTCTCCCTGATTGCCAACCAGCCAGGTGTCTTTGGGCAAAATTAACTACTAAATCTCCAAATGAAACAATTCAGATAATATTACTCATACATAGATTGCATGAATGTGTATATTTAAAGACTGTTCAGATTATAAAGACTATTTTAAAACTCACGGTGGGAGAAATTAAGTACTGACCCCTATGAAAACATGTTGACCTTTGTAAACAAACTAAGTGCGATTTAAATTGAGTGAAAACTTGAGACTTACTTTTTATTTAGATACTCTTTAAGTATCTAACAAACGACAGGTATTCTTATGTGGTGGGCTTAGCCCTTCAATTAAAATGTTCACTTAAATGGGTGGTATAGCCATAGAATGCAGAGGGCTTTTGGTGAAGGCTGGGTTGTGGAGGGGTTAGTGTACCAGCCCACATGTTGTCTTAAAACGATTACAAAACAATGAATGACTTTTCTTTGCCTTCGGTCATCAGTTAGTGTAGAAAGTTAATCTACTCACTCTAGATCTGTCTACAGCTATATGGAAACATTGGCTCCTGGGAAGTGAGAGAACCTTTTGGAAAGTTAGCTCACTTCTGTGTGGTTTACAATGACTGCGTTTTCCTGTTTCTCCTACTATGATACATTGTGGGTAGGGCAGAGGTTATGAGAGCACAGGACAGACTGTTTGGAGGATGGTGGTGCTGAATAATAGCACAAAAATGTACTAGATGAGTTGCACAATTGGCACCCCCTCAATGCATTATTTCCCTGGTACAAATAAGTGTTAGTGGCAAAAAAGGATGTCTTTTATAGTGCTTGGATAGCCCTGGGGATCATATGCAGAATCCTAATACTTAAAACAAATTTATCAATGTGAATAAGATACAGTTCATAACTCTAGTCACTGCCTTTACAGTTAAGCAGTTTTGTGAAGAACTGAAATTTATAATGTCCAATCTCAAATGGCATTTGCAATCTCACCAGGCCCAGCATTCGATTTATTTCTGTTTTGCAATGAAACCTAGCAAGTTTTCGATCCCTATCTTTAATACTTGATTTTTATGCCAAAGTTCTAATAAAAACTGCTTAGCTAGATAATCATTAAACGTTACCAGATACCAAGTGCTTAAAGAAAAACCTAATAGGCACACATATTCCATTTTGGAAAGTACAAAGGAAACGGTCCTACCCACTCCCCTGCTTTCGGTCTTCAGTCTAATACAGCAGGAGAAGGAACAAAATGAGTCCAAAGAAGTACAAAAGAAAGTCACTAGTTGTAAGCTTATTCTGGCATAAAGTCTGGGTCTGCTGTGTTCTGATCTCAATATGCCTCTAAATTCTGCCTACAGGCGTCTGTGGGAGGTTATGTTAATTTGAGACTTCTCCATCGCGGATCGCCTGGTGTCACCAAGTGTTCACTGGTACTGGGGTTTGCTGCCTGCCTTCTTGCCATGTCTAACGAAGTGGAGACAGGTGCCACCAATGGTCAGCCGGACCAACAGGCCGCAACAAAAGCACCCTCAAAGAAGGAAAAAAAGAAAGGTATGGAGAAATCCTCTTGAAGGAAGGGAGCTCTACTTCCCTGGAGAAATGTGAGATTCAGAATAAAGTAAGGGCTGGCTCTTATCTTCCTTCAACCTCAGCTTAGTCTCAAGTTCTCCTAATAGGAAACTTGTACTTTGGGAGAAGAGACTGGTTCATCCCACATGTAATAAGACATCTCTGGAAACCTGCGATCACACCCACTTAGGTCCAGCTGGGACATACTCATAGGCATCTTGTTCAGTTAATAATGCAATCATTAATTATTTTTTATTTACCATTTGGTTTTACTGAACTCATTGGGAATGGGATACACAGACCTTGTAAAAGGAGCAAAAGACAATAGAAAGATGGGATAATTATCTTAACAATTTTCAAGAGAACTTAGGCATAATTCCTTTCTGCCTTACTGATAGTTTAAAATGTTGGTCATTTGTTTTGCAGCTTATTTTTCTTACGTTAAAAATACATATATTATCATCCTATATTCTTTTAAAGACTTAAAAAGAGCTATGATGAACAATGTCCCCAACTCCCACCTCCCGTATTCCCATAAGTTTCCCATAATGCTGTCAATTTTGTACTCCTGAGAGTTTATTTTCTCCCCACCCCAACTCCATACACAATTGATTGTGGAACATGATTTTGCTCAAGGGAAGTAAGAATAAGGCAGGATAGAATATTACATACATGATCAGTTGTAGTATAATTAGGATTTATACTACTTAAATTTTGGAGAGTCTAGAGCATATTTGGTCATAATTAGAACTGGCATTCTTTATCCTGTATTCCTTTCTTTTCTCAGGCCCTGAAAAGACAGATGAATATCTCTTAGCAAGGTTCAAAGGTGATGGTGTAAAATATAAGGCCAAGCTGATTGGTATTGATGATGTGCCAGACGCAAGAGGGGATAAAATGAGCCAAGACTCTATGATGAAACTAAAGGTAAAAAGGAAATGAATGCTTTATCTGTATATTAAGTGAAAGTCCAAGAGAGGGAATTATATTAGAAGCGCTTGTGGACCTATGTTCAATTACTTGAAAACCCCTTTTAATCACATTATCCATCAGTAGTGCCCCATTTTCTGGGAAGCCGTGAGTGTTTGCATTTTGGAGGGATGTCCTAGAGACCTAATTTTATCAAGTGTAACAGGACTCTAGCTGCCTTTTCCTTCTGGCAAACTCAACATTGGGACGAACTAAACCTATTCTTATTTCTATTCCTATAAAAGCTATGTGCAAATGTGTACATTGTTTCTCTGACCATATGTGGAGAGCACGGAATATCCTGTTTTAGACCTGGGAATTGTTATGATAAAATTTAGAATTCTATTTAGACACTGGTGTTCCGTAGTGTTAGCCTTTCCGCTTTTTGAATTTTAAAATTTAGTACTATGGCACTATGTGAAACTGACTAAATAAATAATACTTGTTCAATAGTTCAAGGCCTAGAAGAAACATCTCTAAAGATCTTCTAGTTGATCTTTACCAGTGACTATTGTGAGGCCAAGAGATTTAGAGTGACTTGTCTGAGTTCGCACAGCTAACTAAGGGATGCGCTGGTTCAACGTCTTCCGTGCCGTCCTGCTGTCCCTGATGAAAAGTGCAAAATTCTTTCATCGATGGCAAACCAGGTTGAAAACAAAGCTGACTGACTTGGAAAATTTTGATATTAAAACCATTGTAGAATGTTTTAAAAAATTCAACTTCTCTTGCTTTTCCACCCTCATCAGGGAATGGCGGCAGCTGGTCGGTCTCAGGGACAACACAAACAAAGGATCTGGGTCAACATTTCCCTTTCTGGGATAAAAATAATTGATGAGAAAACTGGGGTAAGAATTCACATTTGCTGATACCTCTCTGACCACCTGAGTCTGACCAACAATTTGCTACTTGAATTTCGGCTCCCCTTCTTCTTTCTCAAAGTTCTGTAGGGAACAAATACAGCAGATATTACATCTTCAGAAGGAACAGGCAGAAAACAGAATGGGGGTAAAAGTCAAGATACTTTATTTTGAATTTGTGTTCTATAATAAATGTGAATCTAAGTCTATTAAGTCTGTTAATAGGCTTAGCTTCACATTATGTCTATAATATATAAATATATATAGTTTTGAAATTAAATAAATATATATATAATTTATACAATATAAATATTTAAATATATATTAAAATATAAATAAATATATATATTTATAAAGTAAAACTTTATATATAATATATTTTTGACCTCAGGTGTACAGAACTAGATTAATTTTAACCCCTAGTTTGTGGCACTTTTATGTATTGGTTATATGTGAACGTACCAGCTAACCTAAAGCTAGAACCTCACCTGTAACACATCTACCTCTTTTTCATTTATTTTTTCCCTGCCTTCTCACCTCACAGATGTAACCTTGTTTATTTTTTGTTGGTTCCTATTGTTCTATCACTTATGAACAGTCTTACTTATTTTGCTTTGTTTTTAAGCCTTATCAGGAAGCTATTTATCGTACGTCAAGCCTTCTGTGATTTATTTTAAAATGTGTGTGGCTCATTACCATTGCTATAAAATACTCTCTTGCATCACGATACTGTGGGGAGACCTCCAGTTACCGTTCACCCCTTTCTAGAGTGCCCATTATCTACTATGCAAACCTAGGGCCCTGGCACCCTAGTGGACCCCACTCAGCCTGCTGGTGCTGGGGTCCTCAGGCACCACTCTCTTCATCAGTCACCTTTATCTCTCAACTCTTATTTTCCCAAGCCCATCAGAGAAAGGTGGCATGTTTCTCTCACCCTTCTCTCTCTCCTCAAGCTTTCTAAGATAATAAAATTTTTTCAGTGGCCTTAGACATTCAGGACCAAAAGCTGAGACACACTCTGCCACCTACAAATATCCCTGAAGAGCTGAACCTTGTTACCTGCTTGAAAGGATCAAGAGAAAGGAGGGAAAAATAGGAGAAAAGACACTGCTAAGCCAATAAAGTCCCCACCCCTTATAATTCCTGGTTAATGACATAGTCATTATGTCATTAACATAATGTCATTATTACTACATTATGTTACTATGTATTAGGCTGTTTAGGTGAGGCTGAGAAATACTCGATGACAGTATTTGGTATCCTGCAGAACATACTGGGAATACTGTTCCAATAACACATAGGATGGTTCCTTGGCCACTCTGAGCCACCATCAATGAATCCCTGTGAACACTCCTCTAGCTTAGTTATGCTGTTCATTTAAGTTTGTGTTTGATTTGGGAAAGTTGGCCTATTTGACTTGGCTTAAGGGCTAAATGTCTCCTCTTCACTTGGTCGTCTAATCCTCAGTCATTCCTTGCTATATGGCATCATGTCTTTAAAGCAGGGCGAGTAAAGTATCAATATTTTAAGAAGAAACATTCTTCCCACTTTTGTTTTCTAATCTTCTTTCTTTTGAAGCCCTTTCTAGCAAGAGTAATGCTCTAGCCTTCAACCAGAAACTTTTTAGTTCTTTAACCTTTCTTCAAATGGTTTAACCTTTTCATATATGTCTTCATATATGTGTCTGAGGCTTAGGTGTGCTAGCCTGCAAATAGATTCTGGTTTTCTTAATAAATTATTCTTTATGGTTTTTTTTTAAGGTAATAGAGCATGAACATCCAGTAAATAAGATTTCTTTCATTGCCCGTGATGTGACAGACAACCGGGCATTTGGTTACGTGTGTGGAGGAGAGGGCCAACATCAGTTTTTTGCCATAAAAACCGGGCAACAGGTGAGCTCTAAGTCTTGACATAGACCTGGGGACTTGTACTCTGTCAGATATTGGAGTGTCTGTCACTCAACTAGAAGATTTACTGGAAATAATTGGATGTAGGAGGGCTAAATAATGATTCAGATAATGACTATTTTTATTGGCCTGTGGAATCTTTAAAAAATGTCATCAATAGCCATGTACTACTGTGTGCACAGGATTGTGAGAATGGACCTTCTTATAAAGTGAATACCGGTTTCAGAACAATGGTGAATTATTCTCAGAAACCTTAAAGGACTTCGAAAATGATCATGATACCTCTTATTTTGTCTAAATACTTTTTAACTCTGCTGTCCTTTATGTACCTAAGGGTAAGGATTGGGTTAGTGGTGATCCCCTATAAATAAGTCAGGGGAGGGAAGTAAGGAGTTTTAAGATTAAAAAATCCCAGTATGAATTATAACTGATGGGAGACAAAGGAAATAAAATACTAAAATTAAAATACTGATAACAGTGCTTTCCCTTGCTGCAGGCTGAACCACTAGTTGTTGATCTTAAAGACCTTTTTCAAGTTATCTATAATGTAAAGAAAAAGGAAGAAGAAAAGAAAAAGGCAAGTACTACCTGATTAATGCTCCATTAAATTTAAAGCTGGCCTGGTGCAGTGGCTCACACCTGTAATCCCAGCACTTCTGGAGGCAGAGGCAGGTGGATCACCTGAGGTCAGGAGTTCGAGACCAGCCTGGCCAACATGGCAAAACCTCATCTCTACTGAAACTACAAAAATTAGCCAGGGGTGGTGGCAGGCGCCTATAATCCCAGCTACTCAGGAGTCTGAGACAAGGAGAATTGCTTGAACCCGAGGGGCAGAGGTTGCAGTCAGCCGAGATTGTGCCACTGCGCTCCAGCCTGGGTGACAGAGCGAGAGTCTGTCTCAAAAAAACAAACAAGCAAGCTTAAAATTGTATTCAGGACTATGTTTAATATTATGTATAAATATGATCTGAAAATTTGGCTTCTATATGTATTGCCTATTCTTCCCAGTAGGGCAATGGATAGATTTTTATGGTTAGGGACTTCTAATTTCCAGTCCCCTTGGCTTTTATTTTTTTTCTCTCTACAAGATTCATATTAATTCTAGGAAATATACAGGACAACCAAGTTTAAATCCAGTACCTCTACTCAAACCTAATATTGATATGAAAAGGGGAGGGGAATGGAGGGCAGAAATAATATACGAGACTTATTCTTGCCTTATGTCTGTGAACCACAGGCATACTTGTTTTTGTATTTAACTCCCTTTCACTATGAATACGAAGATCACTGAATATGTATCTTTCTTTTTAGATAGAGGAAGCCAACAAAGCAGTTGAGGTAAAATTGCATCTTTACTTCTTGTTAGTCATGTGCGTGATGCGCGTAAGCCCCTGTTTGCTACCTGCCCAACCACTCTTACCACCTCACTTATTACTATGTGTTTATGACCACTCTGATCATGAAAGATGTTTGGTTAAAAGACGAATACCAAAACCATTGCTGCTTAGTAAGGTAACACAGTGGACAAATACATTTTATAGAGAAAGCTCAACTAAATCCTTAAATATTTGCTATCTTTTCAGAATGGGAGTGAGGCCCTAATGATTCTAGATGACCAAACTAACAAACTGAAATTGGTACGTACTAATATGTGATGTTTGACAGTTCTTATTTATCTGAACGTGGTTTCTACTTCCTGTAGATGTTGCTGATACCAAATCTGTATTGAATCTGTGTGAAAATTCAATTGAGACAACTATTTTTCAAAATGTTAGTGTAACGTCTATGTCAATATACAAAAGTAGTCAAAAAAAGATTAGAAAAGTAATCTTTCTAGTAGCCACACCTGAATCTAATCTAACATTTTTAAGGATGTGGACAAGATAGATTTGAGACATGTCTACACTTCTTGACCTAAATAGCTTAATATGAAATCTATTAATTAAATGGAAATTAAATTGTGACAACTACTTTCCTAAACTTTAGGAAACAAATGATCACAACAATATACGAAGTAATCTTTTTTAGTAGACACATCTGAATCTAATTCAAATACTTTTTTAAGGGTGTTGACCAGATGGATTTGTTTGGGGACATGTCTACACCTCCTGACCTAAATAGTCCAACAGTAAGTGTTTGTTTTTAAATTTGCAATGTAATAAAAATGACATCTGTAACTCAAATTGGCAATAACCAGAAATCTTAAGCATCTCATTGAAACTTGGAAGGTGACCGTTGATTTTTGCAAATGAAGTGTCAATGGTTTTTAGAATAAATGTGAATCTTAAGTCACCATGGGAACCTATCCACACTAATTCAGCTATATTAATATTGCTTACAGGTTAAACCTGAACAATAGGTCAGCAATGTAGTCCTTCATGGTATCACTTAGGATTAGAAGGAGGAGCTGAATAATAGTCCTTGAATAAGCCTATTGAAGAAAGTATGATTGTTAGATGGATAATCATAAAGCCTCCTGGCCTCTTCATTTGTTTTGCATTCTGTCAGTTGCAATTTAGCAGCATAAATTTGATGTGAAGTAAGATTTAAAACAAACAAGAGGCTCAGTTATATTCCACCAAAGCTTGTCCTTGTTAGAAAGCTCCCTATTGTCATAGGATTTTATACCATATCCAGTCTGCTCAATATTGAATGATCTGTAACAACCCTATAAGAATAGAACAGTATTTTCCTTTACAAATTAAAAAAAAAAAAAAAAATGGTGGTTCAGGGAAAAAGAAGAAGTAGAAGAAGAAGAAAAAAAAAAACAGGAAAATGGTCCAGATTCAAGGCTTAAGCCTAAGTCTTCAGACCTTCCAAAACATATCTCGTGTCCATGACATTTTGAATTACTTCTTGCAACTTCTTTTATTTATATAACAGTTTCCTGAGCACCCGCTATTTGCAAGGCATAGCAGTAAGATGCACAACATCAATGACCTCATGGAATTTACTCTCTGGCAGGGAGACCAACACTAAAACTAATCACATCGTTAGCAATTGATGTTACTTACAGGGTATTTATCTAGTTCAGAAATTCAGATGATGCTTCTGAGGAAGTGAGTTTCTAGATTTGAACATAAAAGATGAGAAGGCAATAAACACAAAAAGAGAATTAGTCTAGAATAATGGGGGCAATGTCTAGAAAGGACTCCCTTGCATCAGGAAAATATCATGGAAGCCTACGTGACCAAAGTTACAGGAGTTCAAGCAACAGATCAAAGATTGGGTAAAATTCTCACTTCAGAGTTCTGCAGAGAATTCGAGGCCTGTGAATCCTCACTGCATAAAACTTTCAGGTCAAATGAGATGGAGAGGAGCAGAGACTTCATGCATTCTTCTCTGACCCTAACCAAATGAGTATCATAATGCATGGTAGCTTTCTAAAATGCCTGTAAAAGAGAAGCCTATTTAATATTCATTTTAGCATTGAGCCCTAACTCACTTGCCTATAGAACCTTACATTCTTCATAATGTTTGCTATAGTTCTGAGGATAAACTTTTTAAAATACTAGACTAGATTATCCTGACAGATCCATCCTAACTCTGAGGTCCTTTTCATTTGTAGTCAACTTTGCCCTTTCCTCCATCAGTGATGCTTTCTTCAAAGTAAATCAGTAATAGTCAAAGAGAGCAAAGCACTCAAGATATGAAGTGGAATTCCAGTGGAACAGGCAAGGAAGTACTGCCTTATAATCTACTTCTGTAGACTTCCAGAATGTTCTAAAAACGGAAATGGAAAACAACATGGATAAACTTTAGTCTCATTTTCATTAGACTTTATGCAGTCTAAAATTTTTTTATGTATAGGAATTCAAGTTTTAGTTAAACTAACAATAAAGTAAAATACCATCAAAATATATACTCTGATAACCGAAGGAAGGCTAACAGATCTAATTACGTGCTGGTTAAGCTTTGACAACATGTTCTTATCTATTGACTCTATCGTCATAGCTCAAAAATAGATTTATCTCTACTTGGCAAAGCCAGCACGTTTAAAAATATTCAACTCTTTCAACAATTGCTTTGAAACATGTAAAGAGAGAAAGAAATCTAAATTGCCTAGACTTTATTATTGGTCCTAGATGGTTGTCACTCCCCTCAAATTTATACAGAAAAGTTTTATTAATTTGAAATAATGCTCATGTTGCAAGCTATGTGGTATCCCCTAGATTGGAATTTTCACTGGCAAGCCCCTTGAGCATTATCCTTCCACACTGCATCTCAAAAGAAGAAAAGAAAAAGAAAAACATAAAAACCCATATTCTGTAACTTTAACAACTTAACCACTTGAAAGCACAGTTACTATGGGAAGAATATAAGACATGATCTATGATCAAGGAAATTAAATCTGGTACAAGGGATGGGATCAGGATACAAAGCACGAGTGTCACTTATGTCCTTGTATACATGCCATTAAGATAACATGGGTGGGCACAGGGAAAGTGCAGACAGAAAAATCAATGCTAAAATCTTTGTAAAGAATCTGAATTTGAGTTGGGTCTTTGATATGTGTAGGAAAGTAGGTTCGTAGTTGGGCTAGAAACGACGAGGGTCTTATTGTGGATCTTGAAAATTTGGCCTAAGGAGGCTTATTTTAATATAGGGAGCAGCAGGAGGCCACTTAAGGCTTTGAGTAGGGAAGTCCTCAGTCTGACAAACTGGAATGGTTAGGTGAGATTAGCCACCCAGAGAAGAGCTAGGCTATGGAACTTAGGATTTATGCCCACTTACTGGAGCTCCCCACGAGTAGGTTCTGTAACCTACTGCCGTATCTCCAGTGCCTGAGGCTCAGGTGCTCAAACAGTGGCCAACTGGATGCAGTGTTGACAGTCCGACAAAGAATGAATGAGGCTCTGACCAAGGGGGTGGATGAGGAGTCTTTGGCCTCTCAGTTGTAGTCTTTGAACTACACTTTTAATCTTGGATTAATAACAAACCCAGCCTGAGGAGAGCCTTATACATTTTACTTATAGGGTGACTATTCAGAAGTCTAACATTGTGGCTCCTGTTTGGTGTCCTAAGGACTTCTTCTGAAGTATTTGAAAAGGAGAACTGTACCAGCTGTGAACACTCAACTGTTCTAACCCAGAGGTGGCTCAAAACAAATAAATAAATATTGAAATCACAAGCTTTTGTAATAAATTTTATCCTACCTTTAGATTGTATAAAGATCCCTAGATTAATAGCTCTTCCAAACCATTTCTCTGATTAAATCTTTTTTTAATTATAAGCTCTTTCTTGTGACAAATTCTTCTTTTATAAAGAGAAAGCCTGGCTTTGGCTTATAAAAACTGTGTTTTTATGCCTCACAGTAAAGAAATCCAAAAGGTAGAGTACCATTTAGGTCTGATTTTGCTGCCTCTTTTGTGGCCATGAAATAGGACTTACATTTTCTAAAAAATTGGTTTTTTTTTTTTCTTTTAAAAGCCAAGGAGTTCTATTTGAACCCTGTTGTATTCACTAGTTTGCAAATTTTATATTCCCTTGAAGTTGTTTTCTTTCCCAATGATCAAAATATTTAGTATTCTGCCCACGATAATGCAAGGTAACTACTATAACTTCTACTTCACGAAGCATTTTTTATCATTTATCTTCTTCTCTGGGTAGTATAGTTAAGTATTTAATGGATCAAAGTCAAGCAGAAGGAAGTGATGTCAGTATGAAAGTTCTGTCCTAGGGTGAGTTATAATTCTGTTTTTTACTGGAATAAAGACATATCGGGTTCATCAAATTTACTGCTTTTAAGCTGAGAAATTTCTATTGAACAGTTGAAAATTCAAAAAATTGACACTCCAGAGAAATGATGGAGAAGGGATAGAATTAGTAGAGCTATATATTCGATATGTCTTTCAAATTAACTCTTAAACCCATGTCTCTACCTTGTACAATAGTTCCCCTTTATCTGCAGTTTCACTTTCTGAAAATAAGTCCGTGGTCAACCTTGGTCTGAAAATAAGTGAGTACAGTACAATATGATATTTTGAGAGAAGAGAGACAGAGAGACCACATTCATATAACTTTTATTACAGCATATTGTTATAAT
Organism: Colobus angolensis palliatus; assembly: GCF_000951035.1. Taxonomy (NCBI): domain Eukaryota; kingdom Metazoa; phylum Chordata; class Mammalia; order Primates; family Cercopithecidae; genus Colobus; species Colobus angolensis. The sequence goes on along the minus strand of NW_012115489.1, from coordinate 4,923,282 downwards.
TGTTTTATTTTATTATTAATTATTGTTGTTAATCTCTTATTGTGCCTAACTGATAAATTAAACTTTATCATGTGTATATGTATGAAAAATATACTGTATATAGGTTTTGGCACTATGTGCCATTTCAGACATCCACTGTGGGCTTTGGAACATATTCCCTGAGGATAAGGAGGGACTATTGTATGTAAATTAAAGATCAATTTTTGGTTGATTTCAACCACTAAATAGATAAGATTACTGTCACAACACAGGCAACTCTAAGCAATGTTATGAAAAGATGTACAAATAGGAGATCTTAATGTGTGATTGACTAAATTAGGTCAGTATTGAGTGTCCCTTTCAGCTCTTTCAGAGGACATAGACAAAAAAGGGTGAGTCCAGAGGAGAGACTGGGATGATGAGGATGAGATCCTACTTGGCTATCAGCTTCAGCAAGAGCCTTAATATTAAGAGGCATACCTGAAGGCCGTGACATAAAGGAAAAGCCTCTCTCCCACCTCTAGCGGAAAGAACTGGACCGATTTTAGGGAAATGCATTTGACCTTAAATTTCATCACAGCCAGAACTATAAAATATGAATGTATTAGTTAACGAATGTTCTCATTTAGAGAGATGATCCTACATGACTCTGGGGGGGTACAATAGAGAGGACTCTGTGTGTATCAGGTAGGAAGCTGAGCTAGGCTTCTGAAATCACTTACTTTCAAGCTCAACATACTTTGATAATCATTTAAGGTAACTCACAATCAATTCCCTTCAAGACTTTCAAAGTCATAAATTGAAACAGTGCTTATAATGAATTAAGCCAGTCTGTATGTGTGAACCAGGGTGAGCAGAGACATGAAGTAAGCAACAGTAAGATTTCACCTAATGATGTTGAGACTTAAATAAAAGGGCATGATACTGGGGAGGAATAGAAAGGACCTAGGCTATAGCTAGGGAGTAATGGACTACAGGGGTTGATGGAAGGAGGTAATGATCAACTGGTTTATCAAGACCAAATTCAAATAGAAATTGATAATCCTAGTCATCTTATGTAATTTTCTCATTTGAAGTCACAACATGAACTAATACTTTCTTTTTTTTTTCTTTCCAAATGTGATAGGAAAGCAAAGATATCCTGTTAGTGGATCTAAACTCTGAAATCGACACCAATCAGAATTCTTTAAGAGAAAATCCATTCTTAACAAACGGCATCACCTCCTGTTCTCTTCCTCGACCAAAACCTCAGGCATCCTTCTTGCCTGAAAATGCCTTTTCTACCAATCTCAACTTCTTTCCCACCCCTAATCCTGATCCTTTCCGTGATGATCCTTTCACACAGCCAGACCAATCGACACCTTCTTCGTTTGATTCTCTCAAATCTCCAGATCAGAAGAAAGAGAATTTGAGTAGCTCATCTCCTCCACTGAGTAATGGGCCCCTGAATGGTGATGTTGACTACTTTGGTCAGCAATTTGACCAGATCTCTAACCGGACTGGCAAACAGGAAGCTCAGGCAGGCCCATGGCCCTTTTCGAGTTCGCAAACCCAGCCAGCAGTGAGAACTCAAAATGGGGTATCTGAAAGCGAACAGAATGGCTTCTCTGTCAAATCCTCCCCGAACCCTTTTGTGGGAAGCCCTCCCAAAGGACTGTCCATACAGAATGGCGTAAAGCAGGACTTGGAAAGCTCTGTCCAGTCCTCACCACATGACTCCATAGCCATTATCCCACCTCCACAAAGTACCAAACCAGGAAGAGGCAGAAGGACTGCTAAGGTGAATTCTCTTCTCCACATATCCATTAGCAGAGTGCATGTTCGGTACCAAAGGGTGGTGTGATGCAAGCTCTCTTCCCTGCTGCTCTCGTAGTTTCCTGTGTGGCTGTGAAATAGAAGGTGGGATAAGGCACTTTGTTTCTCCAGGAGTACTTTCCTCTAACTGCCACCGTTTTTAAGCTTCTCAGCAGTGTTTGTCACACCCTGCTTTCCGTGTGCATGTCTTGTCACTTATGATTAAACTAAACACAAGTTTTTCCATTTTTAATGCTGCTATGCTTCTATACCTCTGGTAAGTTTGATCATCATGCTCTGGGTTGGGAGGGTGAGAGTCCTTGTGATTCCCTTTGTACTTCCCTGACTCTAACGCACGCCCTGCACACCCATCATATTACGTTAATGTCCATGGTGGTGGTGTAAAATTTTCGAGCTTATCTCCTCTTTTAAATACTGACTAAATACATAAGCTTAGAAAAAGCTTATGTGTTTACTATTACCACTATGATCTCAGCTTTATTTAAGAGCAGCTTAAAATGCAATTCCCATAGGTGTCTTTTTTTTTTTTTACCTCTCCTAAGAATATGAAGGCTTGCCTGGATTAAGACCCTATGATCTCTATGTAGACTGACTTAAAATCCAATGGAATGATAAAAAATATTTAGGACGCTTATTGGTGATTGCCCCCTTTACACACTTGCTTCCCCAGCTTCAAGCATTTAGCTGATGAGACCAGACCAATGTGAGTGTGTAAATGAGTATAGTAGATTTCACTTTGCAAGCCCTAGGTAGTATCAGACACTAAGACTCAGTAGTCCGTCCATTGTAGGAATCTGTGTCTTTTTGGAGGACTCTTTTTCTGTAGTAGTAGTTGTTGTTGTTGTTCGTCTGTCAAGAAAAAAGTTTTCCTTTTTGTGGTTCTCAAATTGGGGTATAGAGTAGGAGACAAAATGAAGCTGTATTTCACTGTTAGTGAGTAACTAAGGCTTCTCCCTCCCTCCCTGTCCTGTCAGTCTTCGGCCAATGACTTGCTTGCATCAGACATCTTTGCTCCTCCCGTCTCAGAACCTTCAGGCCAGGTGTCACCCACAGGACAACCTACAGCCCTGCAGCCCAACCCTCTGGATCTCTTCAAAACAAGTGCTCCTGCCCCAGTGGGGCCCCTGGCGGGTCTAGGTAGGTGCCTAGAGATAAAATTAAGTATGACTCTTTTGCTTTTGCTCATAAAATGATGATGCATCAGAAGACATTTCATACTCCTAGAGGGTTCTACAGCATAAGATTTGAGCATGCCAGGGAGCCCTTCTCTCACTTCTACTCCTATATAACCCCACACCCATTTGATATTCTTTACTTGTACTCACATTTGGCTCCTCAAGGCAGCATGAGACAATACATTCATTTTTCAGTATTGTAATTACTTGAACCAACTGGTCATCGTTTCCTGAGAGACAACTGTAAGAGATTCTAAACTCAGACCAGCTTCAGTAACAAAACAGGGTTGACATAAGAGAGGTTTGTCTGTCAACTGTAGCAATATGCATGTCTTCCATGTCTTTTACCATAATAGATCGAAGGTCTATGCCCTTTCAACACATAGCCCTCTTAGCAGGAATATATGCCCAAGAAGGATATAAGTTAAGTCTGAAGCAAGAATAAGTCATAGAGTGAAAGTCCTAGGTTCTGGGCCCAGCTGTGTTCCTAGGCATATGGTAAGGGAAGATCAGGCACACATCCTAATCAGTCTCTGAACGCTTCTGCCGTAGGAGCTCCTTGCCAATATTTTGGCTAGCTTGAGTGTTTTACTGAAGCTAGAACATAAGTCCTAAAAAGCCAAAGTGAAAAAAGCAGAGAAATAAGGGAAGATGTGGAATTTTATCAGACATCTAGGATGCATTGATGCTCTTAATTCCTAAATGTGTCATTAGCTTGTGTGAGCTGCTGATCACTCTATGGTAGGACAGTGGGAAAGTCCATTTGACTGAGGGCTGGCCTTGGTATTCTTTGTCCATAGCCTATACTTCTTTTCAGACTCCATGGTACAGTTTTCAGAAACCCTGACAATAGTTTTTGCTGTCCTGCTGCGGACTCTTTATTTTTCTGCTCTTGGCATGTCTACAAACTCCAAATGGACTCTGGCTTGGGAGGTGGAGGACCGTAGATGAGGAAGGACTCTCCTCTCCTTTGATAAAATCTGACCAGGGATCCTGGCTTTCTCTGCCTCCTGCAGTCAGTCATCAGGATCCTTCTTTTGTTTTGTTTTGTTTTCCTCTCTGTCTCTGTTGTTTTCCTACAAAGGAAAATATTTTGATTCTTTTACAAGAAGTCTATTTAATCATATCTAGAATAGCGTGGCCAGAGGAGGACTGTCACTCAACTGCTGAGTGGCTGAAATCCGTGAGGGTATGAAAAGCCAGCTTGTCCCAGGTCTCTGTTCGCATTTACTCCATCAAGAGGCTCTCTCTAAAGACTTCATGTCTCTTGGGGGTTTCTCCTTTTCTGCGTTGCTCTTTTCAACCTGCACCCCCAAGTGGAGCTGGTTGGTACCCTTCCCTCACAGAAGACCAGAGTACTTGCAATGCAATGTCTGCAGCGAGATCACATCACAGAGCTTTGTATCTAATATCAATGCCCTTAAGAATTTTTGCAGCCAATATTTAACAAGTCAGCCTGAAAATACAGCTGGACCCTATAACTGTTTATTTATTCAGACGAAGTGAAGCTTTTTGGCTAGGTGCCCCTGTGGAGGCCTTGGGGTATACAACTGCAGAATACTGATGATTGTTCCAAGTTTGGACATGGGACTCAAACTGAGCTCTACAGTATAGTCCCTGTCCACTAGCAGGGATCCTCAGCCAAACCATGGAAGGTTGTAGGTCTGGCTTCCGCTAGACCCAGCTGGGGAACTGTCTCCCCTGGAGATCTGGGGGGTGGGGAGAGGCTATTGTAGAAAGCTGAGCCCTCAGTTTCAACTATTTTAATCTAGCTTCAGAAGGTAATAAAATTAATGTTCTATACCCATGTCCCCTTTTCCCTTAATCCTTGCCCCTACTTTGTCCAGCTGGGCCTTAAATGTGTTGAAACACAATGTGGGGAATTTGGTGGGTAGGAATGAAGACTGGTATAAGTATATACTGAGAAAGCCTTGAATTCCTGGCAAATGTAATGTTTCTCTCTCTCTCTTTTTTTTTTTTTTTTTTTTTTTTTGAGACAGAGTCTCACTCTGTCACCCAGGCTGGAGTGCAGCAGTGCTGTCTTAGCTCACTGCAACCTCTGTCTCCCAGTTTTAAGCCATTCTTGTGCCTCAGCCTCTCTAGTAGCTGGGATTACAAGCATGCGCCACCACACTCAGCTAATTTTTGTATTTTTAGTAGAGACAGGGTTTCTCCAAGTTAGCTAGATTGGTTCTGAACTCCTGGGCTCAAGAGATCCTCCCACTTTGGCCTCCCAAAGTGCTGGGTTTAAAGGAGTAAGCCACTGCCCCCAGCCCTAATATTTTTCTCTTTTATGAATACCATTCTCACTAATATGATATTTTCCTAAGTGAAGACAAGTTGTCCAACATAAAAGATGACAAAATTCTACCCTCCTTTTTGCACATCTAACTGGCGGAAATTATTAGTGAATGATCTGGCTTCTGTTAATACAATTCAACTGAGCGTGTTTTAAAATATGAGCAACAACTTTGTTCAAACTAAACCCATTTTTGGAGCCTGTATTGTAGAATATAAGAGAACTTTCTCTTCATTTGTTATGAAAGCAGTATATTCTTCAGTGAAAATGAAGTCTAATTTCTGTATCTGTGAAATAAGTGTTTGAATTAACATAGCATTTGAAAATTAAATTGTCCCATGCCTTGCTGCCAAGGAGGCAGAACAGGAGAATGGGGTGTCAGATTTAGAGCCAGTGCGCCTGATTTTCAGTCTCTACCACCACACTATGACCTTCTGAATTTTAATTAATATCCTTGCACCCAGTTTCCTCACCTCCAAAAAGCATACTGATTAAGTGAAATGTCCTGTTCTGAAACCCACCACTCTCTGTGAATATACCATGTGTGCCCATGGCCAGATGGCCAGCGTGCATGATGAAAATGGAGTCAGGTAATACCAACGTCTCAGACTAAGAAGCTCAAAGATAGAATCTCGTGCTCCATCACTCCTAAACACCATTTTCAAAGTATTCCCTCTTGGAAATGTAAATATCCCTAACCCAGGTCTGAAGAAAACTTTCATAACTAAAGAATGCCGTGCACCAAAGCTCAAAGCAAGTAGATTTCAAGAGCACAGCATCACCCACTAATAGATATGAGGCAGAATTTAGGTTTCATTGTTAGCGGTGACAATTTAACTGAATCATTAATGCACTTGGAAAGAGGCAGGAAAGACAGCACCCGGTATATTAGAACAAGATGCAGGCAGCGAGCCTCTGAAGAATCAGAGGCCATCATTGGAGAGACCTGGATTCTGGCGATGTAACGAATTCCTGATGACATAGCAAGGTCGCGGGAGACAGAGTCATTCACCACAAAGATCAGATGCCCTGACGCAGGCCATTAGTTACCTTGAAAGATTTTTGTTTCCCATTGTCCTCTCTCCTCTTTTGAATTTTCTGTTCTAACTTCTGGCAAGGTTTAGTGAGTGGCACATGGCAGGAAGCACTTTTATTTGGAACAGTCCTCCTAGGATAACATCCTTTCTCCATTTTTTATATATAAATGCCTAAAACTCTCTTGGCATCGGCCAGACTTCATCTTCCCTTTATGTATATAGCTGTATCAGCCTTGGCAGCATTAAAAAGTGGAGAAACTTTGAAATGGTTTCTTCAGGATGCAAGCATGTTGAGGTCTTCTGCACATGTGTGACCGCTGGTTTCCATAAGACTCCAGACATGAGCCAGTTGCCAAATGCAAAGATCAAATCCCTGACTCAGAGAGTCCAATGGATTATCTTAATTAACTACATCATAATCAGCATGGTTCGTGCATAAAAATATATTCACTTAACAAATAAGTTCCTGCTATTAACAGGCTCTGTTCTAGTTGTTTGTAATGTATCAGACAACTAGTGTCTGTATGACAAAGGCTTATTTTTTTGATGAGTAGGTACTTATGGACTGTATTATCCTTCTAATGAGGGAAGTTAAACAGACATGGTGGGAAGAACATGGGCCTCAAAATGCAACCAGCATTTGAATGCTCACTATACAGATTAGCTGGCTGACTTTTACAGTGATTAATCGTTCGGAGTCTTTATTCTTCCCACATCAGCCTCAGGACTCGGTGGAGGTGTTAGCTGCATCGAGACATCCCAGAGAGTTGTGCTCTCTGAAATTCAAGAATCTTCTTCAAGCTTGGCTCCTGATAAGTATTTTTCTTCCTCTTACTTCAGGTGGTGTAACTGTCACACTCCCTCAGGCAGGACCATGGAACACAGCATCTTTAGTCTTCAATCAGTCCCCTTCAATTGTTCCGGGAGCCATGATGGGTGGTCAACCTTCAGGATTTGGTCAGCCCGTCATTTTTGGTACAAGTCCAGCTGTTCCAGGTTGGAATCAGCCTTCACCCTTTGCAGCCTCAACTCCCCCTCCAATGCCTGTTGTCTGGGGCCCTTCTGCATCTGTGGCACCCAGCGCTTGGTCAACAACAAGCCCTTTGGGGAATCCTTTTCAGAGCAATATTTTTCCAGCTCCTGCTGTGTCCACTCAGCCCCAGTCCATGCACTCCTCTCTCCTGGCCACTCCTCCTCAGCCACCTCCCAGAGCTGGCCCTCCCAAGGACATCTCCAGTGATGCCTTCACTGCCTTAGACCCACTTGGGGATAAAGAGATCAAGGATGTGAAAGAAATGTTTAAGGATTTCCAACTGCGGCAGCCACCTGCTGTGCCTGCGCGGAAGGGAGAGCAGACTCCTTCTGGGACTTCGAGTGCCTTTTCCAGTTATTTCAACAGCAAGGTTGGCATTCCTCAGGAGAATGCAGACCACGATGACTTTGATGCTAATCAGCTATTGAATAAGATCAATGGTAAGCCACTCACCACTCTGCCTACTGTTCCAACAACTATCTCCACTGCCACATGAACCTAAATGAGTCCCCCAAACGAACCCTCTCCCACCCATCAATAGCCTTGCTTTTGCTTCTGTTGGCAATCAAGGGTTATGGAGACAACTTAACCATTTCCCTTTTGGTGATAACTGTTTACCTTAGTTATTTCTGAGGACTGACCCAATGCTGCCCTCTAGTGATAAATCTTAAAAGGGCTGCCATGAGCTATTGAAATGTGATGACTGGTGGCTCTTGGAGGGCTGTATAATAAGGCGTCATCCATGTTCCAAAGCTTTAAATGAGGGGATTCTGAATCTCTTCCACTTCAGATAAATATGCATAGTTTTCTCTTCTGAGAGGGATAATAATTATTGGGATACCTAGTATTTGGTGTTGATTTTTGTTCCACGGATATAAATTTCAAAAGTATGGAACTCAATTTCAAAGATAAGCTGACTCGGGGACTGGCCTATATTTGGGGAAAGCTTGTCTACTGATTGCCTGGATTTTTTGCCTTCTAGAACCACCAAAGCCAGCTCCCAGACAAGTTTCCCTGCCAGTTACCAAGTCTGCTGACAATGCATTTGAGAACCCTTTCTTTAAAGATTCTTTTGGTTCATCACAAGCCTCTGTAAGTATCAACCACTAGAAGCTGTTCTCCAATGTACATGCCACATAGAGCTCCGGCCTCCTGAATTAACCTTGCTTTTATAATAGCTTTTTTTTGGAGACAGTCTTCCTCTGTCAGCCAGGCTGGAGTGCAGTGGTGCAATCTCAGCTCACTGCAACCTCCACCTCCCGGGTTCAAGCAATTCTCCTGACTCAACTTCCTGAGTAGCTGGGACTATAGGCACGTGCCACCACACCTGGCTAATTTTTGTATTTTTTTGTAGAGATGGGGTCTCGCCATGTTGGCCAGGCTGGTCTCAAACTCCTGACCTCAAGTGATCCATCTGCCTTGGCCTCCCTCAGTGCTGGGATTACAGTCATGAGCCACCGCACCTGGCTATAATAACATTTTGATGGTAAAACATGTTTGGCTAAGATTTGTCACCAAGAACCTTCACAGTATAAACATTGATGTAAACTGGAGAAAGATTATTTGCACAAGAACTATTATCTTCTGAATTTGAGAAATAATATCACATAGAAAACATCCTTCATATCTCACTTAAACTGACCCATGAAAGCATTTCGGGAGAAAATTGAGCCAAAATACCATCTTGAAAACCTTTCAAAAATGTAAGTTCTTAATTTTCCAATAATATTTCTATAGCTTATAACAATAATACTTCCCATTTAGGGGAGGCAAATGAAATGCATCTGAACCTTGATTTTCACATAAATAATATACACTGCCATGTGCAAGCAGATGGAAACAAATCACTGTAAGCCCCATATAATGTTTGATTGGCCGATTGGCCCATGACCTAAGCGAGTTTTAAAAGAATTTTGGAAGTCTTCACTGTAATTTTTTTTTCTTATGACTGTAACTGTATTTATTGACTAGATGATTTATCTTCTTAGGTGGCTTCTCCTCAACCTGTATCTTCTGAGATATATAGGGATCCATTTGGAAATCCTTTTGCCTAAATTCTGTAAGTAGAAGATCCTAATAAGTCTATCTCAGGGGTTTTTGTGAGAAAGGGTGACATGGAGTAAAGAGTGAAATTTTAATTTTAGAATTGGGAAGAGGGTAAATATCTATAATTTAGGAATAATCAACATGGAAATCTATACTTAGATCACTCAATAATGACTTGGCTGGGCACTTAAGAATAGAATTCCTAAACACATCAAAAAATAGTCATAAACCCTTGGGGATGTGGATTTTTATCTTATCCCATTTTTGGTTTTTCAGTTCTGTGTGGGAAGCAAAACTCAAAACAACACATCACAGGTTTCTAACCTTTTAACTTTCATATTGAAGTGATTGCAAAACAACCTAGTAATAATTTGGTTTCCTATAAAGGGTTCCGATTCTGAAGATCTTCTGAAGCCACCGTACAAGTCAGCAAAACAGATTATGATCATTACTCCTCTTGATGGCATTAAATCTAAGAGTTTTAACAACTGTTAAAGATCTCCTTCATAGGCAGTAGGAGCTCAAAATGAGTCTGAAGGTTGATTCTTCTGTCCCATGGACTTTATCTTAGAAAGTGATTAGGTAGGATCACCCTCAGCTGAAACCCTGGGAGGGCTCAGTGTAACTCTTTCTCAACAGAAGGTGACAGCAACTTTGTTCTGATCTCAAAAGACTGAATTCAGTAGGGAAAAGAAGGCGCTCCCCATTTTAGAGCAGGTAGGGCAGCTGGTAGGGGTAGAACAATAGAAATAATGAAAAAAAAAAATCCTTTTTTTGCCAATCTTGTCTCATCCAAACAAGACTACTAAACTATGATTTGGCCCATCTAGAATGTAATTATTTTTAATAGATAATATCTTAAATGTGGTAAGAACAGTAAGATTGAGCTTATAGGCATTTGGATCATTTTCCCTCAACTCCAGTTCTACAATGACTGTGTTTCCTATAGTATCTTTCCATAAACTGCTTCAGAAAACTGGGTAAATCATTAAAAATGCAAATTCCTGTGTCCTACCGCAGCCCTAAGGAATTTCTCTTTGGTGCCAAGGAAATGCTTCCTTTTAACAAGAGTGCAGGTGATCCTAAAGGTAATAAAGGAGTATAGTAGATATTTAAGAGCTAGAAGTCTTACTAGAGACTCATTCTTACCTTCCACTCAAGGGGAGATACACCCAAACCGGTAGAAGGAGTAAACTACACTGGGAGTCAAGATGGATTGTATGGACTAAACTGAATGAACTAGACTTCTCTTTGGCAGTCCTTTCTTCTTTAGGTCATGAAGGAAGGATAGTTTAGGTCAACCTGCTACATCAATAGATTGGGTAAGGGGAACTCTCATGGGATAAAATAACTAACATTGTTGAGCGCTTGCGCTAATCATTTTATTAGATGCTCTACATTTATCATCTTCGTCAATCCTCACATCAGCCCTAGGAGATACTATTACTGACATCTTTAATAATGACTTGATATTTAATACATTGATATTCAGTTCAAAAATTCTAACCACAGGTTTCTTTCTTCTCCATACCTCTCTAGGAACTTGGTCTGCAGACCATCCGGAGGAATAAAAAGGTTGGCCTTAGTAGTCAAAAACAAAGCTGATAGCCAGACATGTCCTGATTTCTGCCTTTGTTCCAGCTTTGATATATTATCTGTTGCCTTATTTCTCGTTGCCTCTTCTACCTGTAAAATGCTTTTCACTTTCTGTCAAGGTTAAAGCTAAACTGAATCTATGGCTTTAATTAAATTAAGATCCTAAACTCTCTAGCTTAAGTGTAAATGAAGTACAGTAGTTTTCCTACTGAACCCTTCCTATTGTGTCCCTGGAACATTCTAGAACACCTGCCTTCTACCCTCTGGTTGGGAGACGCAGCCACCACATCCCTTCATCTCATAGTGTTTTGAATAAATTTTCAAATCCTTATTGTTCAAAGTTGTTCGGGGGTTCTGTTACAGAGCATAAAACCTAAAGGTTATGGTAGAACAAGGCAGCTTCTTAAAAGAAATCTTGCTTCAGACCATCAGTTACAGATAATTTCTAAAGTAAAATTGAAGCAACTACAACTTCTCCTTAGACACTTTGGAATCTAACCACTTAAGGACCTTTTTAAAAAGATAGCTTCTCTTCTTTCTGAAGATCAATTTCTCCCAAGGCCAAGATTGTCCTTTTCTCCCATCTCTCGCTAGCCATTGCAAATGAGGGAAGAGCATTATTCATCTCTCCTCTCCTTTTTTTCCTGATTCTTTTTTCAGTCAGTTTTGCTCCTGGGTTCAAGTAGCATTACCACCCTTTCACAAGCAACAGAGATTCTCACAGGGCAAAAAAAAAAAAAAAAAAAAAAAAATCTAATGATTCACAGACAGCTCTGGAGTCTCTCTTCATTCTTGGTAATTGCTAGTCCCAAGAACTAGAATTGCAAATGGGCACAACTTATATCCTTCCTGTGGAAGAGGAGGCCATTCTCTTGAGCTGAAGTTCCAGAAGAGCAGTTAATGTTCAAGAGAAATTGAACTCAACTCAGCAACAAAGGACTCTATTTTGCAGAGCAACATATCAGCTAAATGTGATTGTGCCAAACACATTAGGTGCTTATTTGGGGTCGTGCTAGGCCTTTAACAAGTAACTGGAAAATCTTCTTGCAGCCACAATCTCATCATCATTAGTAGGAAGATAAGTGGGGAGAAAAAAGTTGTAGAACAAATGTTTGGGGTCACCATTGAAAATCTAATGTCTGCAATATTTTTCTACTCGTAACTTGGAAACGTTCCCAGTTCATTTTCAGTCCTGTTGTGAGCACAATTCTGAAGGGTTTATTCTTGTCAAAATAAGTTTGTTTTGTTTCGTTTATGTTGGGTTTTTAATGTTGTCTCTTGACCCTTAATGCTCAGGTTCTTGTGGGAGTTCATCAACCACATCCATTGTTACCTTGAGGGGGAAGAAGAGGGTGATGCTCAGAAGCTAAACAAGACAGTGGCCACGTGACCCTCTATTGACTAGCCCCAAGTAGAAAGTCCTGTGGTTTTATGTTTAATGGTAATAGCTGATCATATATGGCATAATTTTTTATCAGCTTCCTACTCAGTCACTATAAACACAGACTTGAAATAGTACTTTAAATGTCCAAATACCTAAATGTGGTAAACTGGAGGTAACTATTTCTAGGTAGTTGAATTTTTGAAAGTCATGATCAGCCACACAACTGTTTTGTACATACTTATTTTCTTATGCACTTTTCTGTATGCAAATAAAGCTATAAATTTACTCATTTCAATAAACTGGAGTGGCAGAATATCATGTGGTACCATCGGTTTATTCTACCTGCTTTGAGTTGACATTAGAGGCAAGCTATAAAACATACCAGTCTGAAGTGGAGAAAATGTTAGCTATCATGCATTCTGGATTGTCACAACAATGAAGAGAAAGTGGAAATCCATGAAATAGGACTGTGAGTAAATTACCGTCTGATCTATTTCAGCACCTTCTTCTCTCTCAAACCCACACACACTCCCTTTCTGGGAGTGTAAGGAAGACTAGTAGACCTGTACCAGAACAACCTCAGCTTAAATCACTCATTAGTGCACTATTGGTTCATGCCTTTTACCCTTGGCTGCCTCTTGTTTTTTATTCAGTCATATTTGACCTCACCAAGACACAACTGTGTGGACTGCTCTAGGCTGGCATAGGCCCCTCTGGAGAGCTGTTGCATGAGGTGAGCGGGCTGATGAACAGATGTTTTTAGCATTAGGACACTCTTAAACTCTCTCACCTAGTATAAAAGTTCAAGGTGCTCATTCATTTTAAAAGGACCTGCAACTACAAGAAAGAGAATCCCAAGGTGGGCTTTGCTTGGATGTAGAAGTCTTGGTGTTAAACCTAACTTCTCTGAGGAATAAGACAACATTTTGGGGAAGGATTATCTGTTGGTGTATAATATTTTGGAATGTTCCTTATTTCTGCCTTACCTTTCTCCTTGACCGAAACATTCTATCTCTTTCTAACAATAGTGAGGTGGAATAGAAATACACTCCATACAAAAGCAGGTTCCAGGAGAACTGAAAGTAAGCCACAGATGAGCTAGAGAAGGCTGCTGATAAGAACATGTTGCACAAATTATCTGGCTTATCCAGGTGCTCTGCAATGCATCTAACCCGTTGAGCCTGTGTGTTATCTCCACGTGGTTTAATCTGTGAGTTCTTGCCAGAGGTTAACTTGCTGTTGTGTACAAGAGGAGGACATTCCTTTCAGTGCAGTACGAACTGCTGTTGATCAAGCAGAGAGCGGCAGTTACTGAAGTGTCCCTGCAAAGTGGAAACACACCTGTTCCTTATATAGTCGGCTCTCCTAACCTCAGATTTCACATCTGCAGATTCAACCAGCCACAAGTGGAAAGTCTGTGAATAGAAAATACAATAAAATAAAAATAATGCAGCAATTAAAATAATACAAATAAAAACAATCCAGTATAACATCTATTTACACAGCATTTATATTAGTTATTATAAGTAATCTATAAATAATTTGAAGTGTATGAGAGAATGTACATAGGTTATATGCCATTTTATATGAGGGACCTGAGTATCCACAGATTTTGGTATCTGCAGGAACTAATCCTCCACAGATACCAAGGGATAACTAATTTATTGAATAAGCAGTGGTATTCACACCTCTGTGCCAGAAGTTCCACTTTTCATGGTGACCCTATATCTTGGAAAGAGAGTTTCCTTTTCATATCAAATATATCTAAGCTAAAAGTGAAACTTTAACAGCCAGCATACCCCTAAATTTCTCACATAAAAGCAATACAAAGGGCTGAGGTATAGACTTTCCCAAGATAATCTTGCATCTGTGAAGTACTTTACCATTTATGCAAAATAACTTTATTCCATTGATGCCATTCATACTCCTTTGAGGTGGGATCTGTTGTTGTAAGTCTTACTCAGGCAAGACTGACATCCATGCTTTAAAAAAAGCTGCACTCTACCCCAACTCTTAAGGGAGTGTTTTTCACAGTATTTTATTATAACATTGTGTGTTGTAGTAGAGAGATCCTTTGATCCACTGATCTCAGAGTTTACCATCAAAATATTAACTGTGGTGTCTAGAGAGAGCCGGAGGGTAATTTTGTGTCTTTCCTGAGGTGGAAGCAAAAGAAAAAGGCGGGGGTGGGGGGGGCATGGGGGAAACAGAAGATGTAGCTAACTCAGGAGTTTGGTTGGCCGTGGAATAACCTGATGAGTGAGGACTCTGACCCATATTCCCGGAATAGGTTTAATACAAAATCCAGGAAAAGATGGGAGCTGCCCCAAAGCCCCTGGTAAATATTTAAGCTATTACCATTTGAGGAGGTTGCTAAATAACAAAACAAATAGTTATTGCTGGGAAATGATATGTTTTGAGCTAATTCCCTTCTGCTAAAAATAATTAAAACTCATGTTCTAGGCTGATATGACCAACAGGGACGTGTACAAGGCTATGTACTGGCAGCAGCTCTGTTAACACGTCGTAATTACAGCAATGCTGATGGACAAGGGCCAGCCATTTGTCATCTCACCTGATGAATGGCCAAGCCCCTCATTTGCCCTTGCTTGGAATTGTGTCCTGTATTTAATTACTAAACCTCTACCACGTACTGAAATCATACAAGTGCTTGTCTCCAGCAAGACCATGGTGTGGGCTGCTCAGTGGCAAAGAAACTGGCCTTCTGCAGAGATGAAAGATGAGGTTGTTAAAAATGGAAGGAAAAAAAAAAGCCCAACTCTGAAATTCTTTATGACTAAGTTTTCCTCGTGATATTGGTCGTGGAGTTTTCTCTCAACTCTTTATTCACGTGGTTGATTTCAATCATTATTTTATCTTACTTATAAGAAAGCAGAAGCATTGCCGCTCTCAAAGTTACAGGGTAACCTGACTGGGCTGGAATTGAGTGGAGGATGCTTCTGGGGTGAGTCTGATGCTGCCTCCACTTGTACCTACTTAGACTAATTGATCACCATAGAAATGGGGTATAGCAGAGGGCTGAATGGAATTAAGATAAATATTGATAGAGTTGGCAAAATCAGAAAAGAGGAGGGCAGAGAGGCACCCATGAAAATACTGAAATGACTGGAGAAGAGGCTGGAGTCTGAGTGGGGAGGGAGTCATACAAATAGTCAAGAGTATTGGTGAACAAAAGGGTAGGACATGGCATAGACAGACACTGAGAACCTCAAAAGAGAAGAGGATTGTGCTGAGTCTTCCTTTAAAATGAAATGCTATAATGTAATCAAGTGTGCCCTACATAGTTGCATGTGATGGTAAACAGATCTAAGCCACAGGAATCCTTATTACTGTAAAGGGACAGCCAGACTTCCATCACCTCGACTGAACTTCACAAACAGCTCCAGAACCACTCAGTAGAGAAATTTGTTCTTTCCTCCTTCATTATAAAAGAGCTCATCTGAAAGTGCTAGAAGGAAAATGGCACAGGACCAGCAAGGAAGAGAGCTGGGCTCTGATGCTTCCCCTGCCCTAACCATTCGACCTTAAGGACAAGGATGTCAATTTCCCAATCCGCATTCATTCATTCATCTGTTAGTGCTTGTAATTCATAAATGTGCTAGACGCAATGCTAGACGTGAGGGGCATAACAGCAAATAAGACACACCTAAAACCTGCAATTGACGGTGATCTCCAAGTTCTCTCTATTCAATGAGTCTAGTTATCTCCACTGACTACACACGTTGTAAGTGGAAGCCCTAAAATTTCACTGTGGTATTGCGAAACCTGTGGATCTTTCGACAGTCGGAAAGAAACAGCTATGGAATGGGGCAGGCATTCCTAAGGAGATCCCTGTACACAAAGATCCCTTTACTTATTGCTAAACGACTTTCAAGAAACAGCTTCCATCACTATAAAAGAGCCAAGTGGAAATGACCCTCAACACATTTATATCAAATCAGTAAAAATTAAGTGTTTCTGCCTGCAGGTCAGAGTTTTAATGTACATATGCCTGTGTCTGCCTTAAAAACTGGGAAAAGTATTATTAAGCAAAAAACTTAGTTCACTATCACAAAGTTCCCAAGAAAATTGAAACTAAGAAGGAAACAGACGGCAACTGATTGGTGAAAACCCTCGGCAGAGTGGAAAACCCTGGAATCAGAGTTTAAAGACACGGTTTGTTCAAATCTCACCCCTGCCTCTTCTGTGTGTGTAGCCTTGCAGGTATTTCTCTGAGCCTCATCTGTGAGACTAGAATAAAAGCTTACCTTCTATGGAGTTGACAGGACTCAGTAAGAAATTTTATAGTAAAGTACCCTATAAGCAACATGACATAGTTAAAATAATAACAATAGTAGTGATAGCAAGGTAGGAAAAGCCTGAGAGGTGGAGCCAGATATAGCAAGTACAAATTTGCAGTTACTCATCCCTGGCTGATGCTGGACAAATGATGTAATCTCAGTGTGTCTCCATTTCCTCAGCTGTAAAACAGGTTATTTTGAGGACTAAATGAAATTGCATATATATATATATATATATGTGTGTGGCCTGACACATATTAGAAGTTCAATAAACATTTATTTTGTAATTTGGAAGCCTTTAAGTGTTACACAAATGAAAATGTTATTATGTTCACTACTCTAGTCTAACGCATGATGATGCTTTATTTCTGTGATATACACACAGAAACGTAAGCCTCATTTCAAATCATGTCAGACACATGATAAATGTTAAGGACAAGAAAGAGTTAAAAGCATTATAAGAATGTAAAGCATATTCATATATTTTATATATTTATATAATATATAGATTATATATTATAAGTATACATTATAGTATGTAATATATTATTACATACTATATATTATAATTTATAATTTATAATATGTAATATAGAATATCATTTGGCTCTGTGTCCTCACTCAAATCCCATCTCAAATTGTAATCCCCACATGTTGAGGAAGGGACCTGGTGGGAGGTGATTGGATCAAGGGGACAGTTTCCCCTGTGCTGTTTTTATGATAGTGAGTGAATTCTCATGAGAGCTAATGGTTTGTTTTTGAGACAAAATCTCGCTCTTGTTCCCCAAGCTGGAGTGTGACAGCGCAATCTCGGCTTACTGCAACCTCTGCCTCCTGGGTTCAAGCAATTCTCCTGCCTCAGCCTCCCAAGTAACTGAGATTACAGGCGCCTGCCACCACGCCCAGCTAATTTTTGTATTTTTAGTAGAGACAGGGTTTCACCACGTTGGCCAGGCTGGTCTTGAACTCCTAACCTCAGGTGATTCACCCACATCAGCCTCCCAAAGCACTGGGATTACAGGCATGAGCCACCATGCCCAGCCAGCTAATGGTTTTAAAGTGTGGCACTTCCTCACTCTTGCTCTCTCCTAATGCCATTTACCATGTGCCTTGCTTTCCTTGCACCTTCCACCATGGCTGCAAGTTTCCTGAGGCATCCCTAGCATGCAGAACTGTGAGTCAATTCAACCACTTTTGTGTGTAAATTACCCAGTCTCGGGTGGTATCTTTTTTTTTTTTTTTTTGAGACAGAGTCCTACTCTGTCACCAAGTCTGGAGTACAGTGGTGCAGTCTTGGCTCACTGCAACCTCCGACTCTGGGTTCAAGCAATTCTCTTGCCTCAGTCTCCCAAGCAGCTGGGATTACAGTCACCCACCACCATGCCTGGCTAATTTTTTTGTATTTTTGGTAGAGACAGGGTTTCACCATGTTGGCCAGGCTGGTCTCGAACACCCGACCTCAGGTGATCTGCCCACCTGGGTCTCCCGAAGTGCTGGGATTATAGGCGTGAGCCACCGTGCCAGTCAGGTAGTATCTTTGTAGCAGCGTGAAAATGGACTAATACATTATATATTGCCACTATATAATATATAATTAATATGCTATTAGTATACTTTATTGCTCTCATTATTTTTCTACATTACACTTAACCTGAACTACGGTGATAAAATAAATACAACTGAGCAATTCAGAAAAGCCCCCTATTCAAACTAGTCAGCCAAAAATATTCCCTCTCTCCCTCATCTCCCTTCCATTGATTTAGTCTCCAAAGAGACAGGTGATTTGTCAATCTTCAGTTAACATCAACTTATCAAGTCTAATCATCACAATTTCTAATCAATTAGCATCAAATCTGGTTAGTATAAAGCATCCCATTCTGACTGCTTTTCTGTCTTTATTTCCGTAATTATCTTGATAGGGTCCAGAGAGGCCTCTTAAGAGCCCTCAACATTGCTACGGCATTTTTCTTTTTTTGAGACTGAGTCTCACTCTGTTGTCCAGGCTGGAGTGCAGCGGTGCCATCTTGGCTCACTGCAACCTTTGACTCCCAGGATCAAGCAATTTTCATGTTTCAGCCTCCCAAGTAGCTGGGATTACAGGAGCACACCACCCCAACCAGATAATTTTTGTATTTTCAGTAGAGATGAAGTTTCACCATGTTGACCAGGCTGGTCTCAAACTCCGGGCCTCAAGTGATCCACCCGTGTCTGCCTCCCAAAGTGCTGGGATTATAGGGGTGC
This sequence comes from Colobus angolensis palliatus, assembly GCF_000951035.1. Classification (NCBI taxonomy): domain Eukaryota; kingdom Metazoa; phylum Chordata; class Mammalia; order Primates; family Cercopithecidae; genus Colobus; species Colobus angolensis. The sequence continues at coordinate 4,904,376 of NW_012115489.1, read as the reverse complement.
ACCACTGCATCTGCCCTGCTACAGCTATTTGACAGATTTGTACTGTTTCCAAATGTAGCCCACCTGTTATTAGCCAAGACTCACAGGAAGTGTCTTTCAGGCATGGACTCATCCCGTGACATAGTTACAAGAGTTGTGGCACCCATTCGAATCATCTTGTTACTTGGCAGTTCTGCATGGCCTACACTCCACAGCAAGCTCAGGAAGAGGTGAGATCAGTCCCATTAAAGGCCTCAAATTCTCTGCATAAAAAGGAGAGGGGCCAAGAAAGTGGGTGAAAGTAGATACCTTTTACATCAGGCAGGAACATCAGTGGAAAAGGTAAGGCAGTACTGGACAAAATAGCTGTATATTCTGTCTTCCCTCAACCCCACCCCTTGTTTTGCAGGTCTTTATATGTGCTAATGTTTGAAATTTACCTATAGGTAATAACAATACTGATGAAGTCCCTTTAAGAACTACATCCAGAGATATCTGATGTCCTTCTTCTCAAGGTAGTCATCCTCAATCTCAACTCTGGCTACACGTTAGAATGAACCACAAAAGCATGATTTTGAAAGCATGGATGCAGGGTGTCATCACAAGTCAATTAACTTAGAGCTGAGCGGACAGCGGGCAGCCGTCACTACTGTTCTCAAGAGTCCCCAGGTCATTCTATTTTTGCAGTCAATGCTTTAAGAGCAGTTGTGATGTTCACATTCTCTGATGTTCCCAAAAATGCACTGCTCTTCCCACAAGTGCTGGGAAGCGTGAAATGTGAGGGGGAAATTCTTTTTCATGGGCAGGAACAAGTTTTCTATCTCAGATTCTATCTTGTTGACATGTGTGATGCTGAGATAAGGAGACCAGTCTTTCTGGTGGATGCCCTTAATGCCTTCGGGAGTTTACATCTCATTCTTCAAAATGTTCCACTCTGCCTAGAAGGAAAGCCAGGATTGTAAATGCATTTGCTCACATGGAAATAACCCACATAGCCCATTTGCAGATTAAAAAAAAAAAAAAAAAAAGAAGCATCTATGTCTGTGCCATCCTTTCCATTAAGTGCAGTTCTTTATTAACTTTGACTTTATGCCTCCATGAGAAGCATCCACAGGCTTTTTTTTCCCCAAAATTGCATACTCCTTCATCTTCCACCCAACCCCTCGAGTCTTGCAAAATAAGAACTGCTGGGGGTTCTTCATTTTTGTTTCTGGATTTTGTTTTGTTTTGTTTTGTTTTTGCCAGAATTTTGCTCTTGTTGCCCAGGCTGGAGTTCAGTGGCCCCACCTTGGCTCACCACAACCTCTGCCTCCCAGATTCAAGCGATCCTTCTGCCTCAGCCTCCAAAGTAGCTGGGATTACAGGAGCCCACCACCATGCCTGGCTAATTTTTTGTATTTTTAGTACAGATGGGGTTTCACCATGTTTGCCAGGCTGGTCTCAAACTCCTGACATCAGGTGATCCGGCCTTTGTTTCCGTTTCACACAGCACTGCTCCCCATCTTAGGGACTTCAGCATTCACAGGCCCATTGCCCTACATCTACTTGTCAATATGAGAAAGCAGGAGGCCAAGAATTACAAAAATGATTCTCCTTTGGTTGGACTTCAGTACCCAGGCCACCCAAATTGACAAAAACCCTGAATGCAGACAAACAATACTTGTTCCCTGTCCTCTGGCCCTTTGCAAATAAATGCCTTACCCGACCTGCTCTGCCACCCCACTCGTAGCCACCCAGCAAGAACAGCATGTCAGCCTGCTGGAGCTTTGCAGCTGCAATCTGCATTTTAGAAATAAGCGTCCTCACAGCAGAGTACACGCCCAGGTGAGTCAGTTACTTTTCTGCTCGCCTCTGGAAGTTTCTTGTAGGATCAGCATTTCAAGGTCTTTTTAGCAGCAAAGAACATAACAGTGTTAATCCACATTGCGATATACAGAGCCCTAGCATTTAAACTTTGAAAAAAGATAAGAAAATACATAGGGTGCATCTTTGCAAGTTTTCTATGGAAATCTGCTGCTGTTTCTGGGTATTTATTTTCAACAAGACACTCAAATGTTAAGATTGAGGTATTCTTTAAATATTTGGAATTATAAAATAAAGCTTGTTTTCACCAGTGTGCGGTAAACCTGGGTTTATTAGTGCCTGATGTCTAAGAAGTTTAAAATTAAGGAAATTAATCTTTCCCTCACTCTGCCTCAATGTCTGACCCCTTTAACATTTGGATACATCACCCTTTTGCCTCCACGTTAGGCAAAGGTTAACTATTTTGTTTCTTTTCCTTGACATCCTGAGTTGTGTTCAGAGGCATGCATTTTGTTTAGGGCCATTTGGGATTTAGGTAGTATTTCTTCCATTCCAGAATTGCGGTGATGCAGACCTGTCACTCAGGCTTTGACCAAAGACACTTTTTCTCTTTTTTCTCTGATCCTAATCGGGAATGCAAAGCCTATGGCAAGTCACCTAGGAAACAGATCACCCAGATAATAAGTGTTTATTGAACACCTACACTGTAGCGAGAAATGGTGGAGGTTAGGGTCACATGAGGCATCCTTCCTTCCAACCTGGAGTCATCGGAGTAGACATCGAACTGTGTAATTCAATACAGGATGATCTGTCCTGGTGAAAGTACTGAAATACTCCTCACTTCAGCAGTATGGCTGGGGGGAAATGTCTGCCCAGGCCCTGTTCCTCTGCTCAGACATAACCATAATCTGCTTCCAATTCCCCGTTGGTCATTTGACTCTTGGCTTACCCAAATGCTGTTTTGAACTTTGATGTCTGTCTCCAGTACATCTTCGCTTGCCTCTTGGCTGCAGTTGGAGGCCACCATTCAGCCTGGGCTCCACTCATCAAGTGGGTTTTTCACAGGGCGGCATCTTTCAGGAGGGGGCACCCAGAGGTGCTAGACAGAGAAACATGGGCCCTGCATCCAGTGCTCGACCAGACCTTTCCTTCATCCCTCCTCTTTCCATATTATCTGTAAAGCATTGTACCATTCAGGACATATTTTTGTTTAGTGGGCATCTGGGCACAAAAGGAATGTGGAAAGGCAGTTCCTCCAAGTTGCTTTAGCTCTCTTGAACTTCACCTGACCCTGTCTTAAGCTAAAAAATAATAATAATAATAATAATTCAAACAACCCACATTCCTAGATTGCAGCTCCTGCTGATCAAAAATGAGAGGCTGTGGGGAAGCTTCTATTGCTTTGAAGTGCGTACCCCCTGGGTCCTGGCCACACTCAGCTGTTTCAGGGAGAACCGGAAAGCCCCCTTAGCTGGACCCCAGCTCCAGCAGCTGCACGGCTGAGTTTGGTTTGGCTTCGTGGGCTCCCATTGCTATGCCCTCTTGAGTTTGCCCGGGTTGCCCTGCTCTGAACGCTCTGTGCTTTGCCCTTTGATGGGGGTTGAAGTCAAAACAGAGTGTTCAGAGCCCTCAGTCATGAAGTGAGATGATTTGTTTGAATAATAGCTAACTGAAAATTGCAAAATAACTTTTAAAAATATAAATTTAACCCTCAGAATAAAGCATTCCTCTGAAGCTAGACTTCCCAGGCTCAGGTTGAGGCCCCATTACTTACCAACAGTGTCAGTTTGGGCGGGTTGCTTGGCCTCTCTGTACCTGGGTTCCCTCGTCTGTAAGATGTGGTTTTATTTATGTCCTGGGACTACTGTAACAAAGCACCACAAGCTGGATGGCTTCAAACAAAAGAAATGTATTGTCTCACAGTTCTGGAGGCTAGAAGTCTGAAATCAAGGTGTTGGCAGGGCCGTGCTCCCTCGGATACTCTGGGAAGGGTCCCTCCTAGTTTCTGGTGGTGGCCAGCACTCCCTTGTATTTTGTTTTTTGGTTTCAGGTCTCTCATTTCAGTCTCTGTCTCTATCATCACAAGGCCATCTTCACATCATCCTCCCATTGTGTGTGTCTTTATAACAATGTCCCCTTTTTAAAAGGACACCAGTCAGATTGGATTAGGACCCACCCTAACGATGTCATTTTAACGTCATTACCTCTGCAAAGACCCTATTTCCAAATAAGGTCTCAATCTTATTTGATACTTAAGACCAGATAATTATCTGGGGTTTAGGACTTCAACATATCTTTCAGGGATGGCGGAAAGGCACAATTCAACTCGTCACAGTGGTAATGATAACATCTATCTAATAAGGTTTTTGTTGTAAACATTAAATAGGTATACATGTAATGTACTTACGACATCTGTGCCTGGTGCATGGTAAGAACTTAATAAATGTCAGGTATTTAAAAAAATCATAACTTTGCTGTGCTTTCACTTTGGTATCTTTCTTGTTTAGGAAGGAAGGGTTGGAATTACAGCTAGCCTTCAGGGCTCTCCCATGGCTGAAGACATCTTACGCCACAGCTACAGTGACCTATTATTACTGGAGAACTGTCAGGGATTTCTAGCTACTGTTTTTTTCTTTTCTTTTCTTTTTTCTTCGTCTTTTTTTTTTTTAAACCAAGATTAATGTGCCCATGGGAACTGGCCATGAGGGGGACATCATCTCTTATGTTTCTCAAGGTAGACCATCAATGTTAAAATCTACCCTGAGAGTAGATTAGTAGCTCAGAGCACTGCTTCTGGAGCCAGGCAGCCTGGATTTGATCCCAGGCACCACAATTTACTGGCTCTGCGCCTTAAGTAAATTCTTTAACTTCTCTAAACCTGTCCCTCACCTGCTAAGTGGGAAAAATAATGTGTCCCGCTGTGAGGAATACGTGAGATAACAAAAACAACATGCTTACACAGTGCCAGGTAAACAGGAAGTGCTCTGTGAGTGTACCTGTCAGTACTTTTTCTCTCTAATTTGTAAATAACAAAATATGCACATGGTTCAAAGATCAAAAATAAAACAAGGTACACATTGAATATCTTACTTTCCCCACTCATGACTTTCTGTGAGGTTTGCGTTATTATATGTAAAGTATATTAAAGTATGTATAAAGTGTTTTAAAAACACTTCTTCACTCCCACCTGATCCTACCTCTACAGGTTGTCACATATATGAGTTTCTGAGTATCCTTCCAGTAGTTCTTTTGTAGATTTAAACCATAGACTCATATGTAATCTTATTCTCTCCCAGTCTTTCACAAATGATAATCATATTATATATACTATCTTTTACTTTCCCTTTTTTTTTTTTTTTTAATGGAATATCCTGGATAACTTCCTGAGTCAGTATGAGGGAGCTTCCTCATTCTCATAGCTGATTAATTCTTACTGATGAACATTTGGGTGTTTCCGATCTTTTGCACTAGAAATAATTTTGCAATGAATATCCTTGCTTATGTATCATTCTATAAGTGGTTAGGTGTACCTGAGGATTAATTCCCAGAGTGATCTGAGTCAAAAGCTAATCACTTTGTGACAGTGCTAAAATTGCCCTATTATACAAATATTTTGCATTTTCACCAGCAGGGTAAGAGAGTACTTATTTCTCACAGCCTTGCCACAGCAACTGTAGACCAACCTTTTGATATTTGTCAACCTCATAGGTTTAAAAAAAAAAAGTTATTTCGGCATGATTTTAATTTGCCTTTCTCTTATTGAGTCAGGTTGCACATTTTTTCATACACTTAAAGGCCATATGTATGTTTTTCTTTGCGAACTGTTCATTTCCTTTGTCCACTGTTCTATTGAGTCTCCTGTCTTTTTCTTACATATTTCTATGATCAAATCACAAATTAGTCTTGTCTCTGATATGAATTACAAATATTTTTCCCTGTTTGTCATTCATCCTTTAACTTTACGTGGTATGTTTTAGTGGAGTTATTTTCATATTTAATTTATTCTTCACTTTTTAAATAGCTAAGGCGTAGTAGACTGGGGATTAGAAGGCCTGAAAGTGACTAGTTACCTGGGCTCTGGAGAGAAGTTGTCTGGGTTTCAATTCCTACTCTGCCACCAAGTAGCTGCTGTCTAATCTGAGGGCAATTCCTTAGCATCTCTGTGGCTCAGGTCCTCATCTTTAAAGTGTAATAATAATAATAGCAGTAGATATTTAAGGGATGATATAAGAATTAAGTGAGATGATAATATAAAGGCTTAAGGGAAGAATTCCTGACACATATAAGCGCTCACAAATGTTAGCAATTATTATTTAATTTATTTTAATTCAATTTATCTCAACAATCTGGAAAATATCCAAACATTCATCAATAGAAAAGTTTTGGATATCTAACAAACTGAAGATATTTAAAATGTCACTTTTTCCTCCTACTTTGGTTATATTCTCCTAAGTTTTTCATTTTTATATTTATTCCATGCAAGTGAACAAATGTTTATTTATGAACTACATTTGGCCAAATAGGATAATTTGTTTACTTGTCCACTTAACACAACAAACAGTTATCAACTTTGTCAGATGAGCCAGACATTGCGTCAGGAACTGTAGTATAATGTTGAACACATTACGGAGGATCCCTGCCCTCACTGGGCTTACAATATAATGAGGAATGCTAACAAGGAAATGGCAATTGCAACTCAGTCAAGTGCCCTTGTTGCACCTCAGCCAAGTGAGGTCTGTGATGCTCCTGTGAAGCTTCCCCAGTCTACTTGCATAATGGATTCCTCTGCTGTAGCCCAATCGAGGACTTTGATCCTATAATTCTTCCACTTTTCTCCTGCAGCATCAATACCTCCCTTTTACTGAATCATTCTCAATGGCATACAAACATGTTGTAACTTAAAAAAAAAAGTTGGCGCATTTCTCCACATTACTCTAGACCCACTCCCTTGCTTCCAGCCTCATGGTATGAAATACCCTCTTATATTCTGACAACATCACATCTATATCTATGGTAAAACACCACTTATACGCTGACATCCCCACATCTATACCTATGGTGAAATACCACTCAGACTCTGACAACCCCCACATATGTATCTCAAGTGCAATTGCTTCCCTGAGCCCAGTGACGAATTGCATAGTCAACATCTCTTCTTGAAAAATCTAATAGGCATCCCAAACATAACATGTCTGGAGAATATTTGTTGATTTCTCTACTCGTCTGTACCCACCCTGCACTACCATTTATCAAATTACTCAGATTAAAACCTGGGACTCATACCTGACACCTCTATGTGCGTCATTCTCACTTGCAACTTAACAGTGAGTCCTGTTGGTACTATATTTAAACATATCCTAAACTTGATTGCTTTTTACTATCTCCATGGGCACCACTCACTCCAGCCCAAATCACTATTATTTCTTGCCTGCCTCCATTTTTGCCCACTCCCCGGTAGTCAATTCTCCATCCAGCAACCGCGCAAATCATTGGAAAACACAAACCTGAGTGTTATTTCTGCTTTCCAACTCCTCTAAGTATTCCCAGCAAGCTCAGACTCAAGTTCAAACGCCTGTCCATGGCCTGCAAGGTAAAGCTGCACCCTTCCCTGTTCCTCCGGGGCATTTGCACTCTCTTTTTTGCTCACTCTACTCTAACACCATGCTTGCTGTGCCTCCAACATGCCACATCAGTGCCTTGCACTTATTTTTCCCTTAGCTTGGAAAACTTTATCCAGACCCTCACAGAGCTTCCTCTCTAAATTCATTCGGACCTTAATGGACTGTCACCTTCTACTCTCTCTTTTTTTTTTTTTTTTTTTCTGTGTAACAACCCGTTCCAAAATAGTATCTCAAAAGAATAGCAATTATTTCCTTTGCTCATAAATCCAGGGGTTGCCTGGGCTCAGTTGAGTGGTTCTCATGGATCTCCCACATAGGTGTAGTCAGATGGTGGCTGGGGCTGGGGTCATCTTGATGGCTTATTCACTCACATGTCTGTCACCTGGGCTGGGAAGACTCAGTCAGCTGGGCAGCTGAACACCTGGGTATCCTTAGGAACCTGTCTCTCTCTCCACCCCCCTGCTCGTAGGAACCTGTCTCTCTCTCCACCCCCCTGCTCGTAGGAACCTGTCTCTCTCTCCACCCCCCTGCTCGTAGGAACCTGTCTCTCTTTCCACCCCCCAGCTCATGGGAACCTGTCTCTCTCTCCACCCCCCTGCTTGTAGGTGGCTCCCTACACAGTGGTGAAAGACTTTCAGAGCAAATATCTTTTGATAAACCAGCAGAATTAGCATGGCCTTTTGTAACCCAGCCTTAAAATTCATACAGTGTTACTTCCTCTGCCTTCTACTCATCAAGGTTGTCACAAAGGCCCAGCCAACTTCAATAGAAGCACACATAAACCCTACTTTTGATGGGAAGAGTGTCAAAGCATTGCTGGACATATTTTAAAAGCACTACACCACCTCTGAGAGGATTCTTTCATTGCCTTCCCTCCCAACTCCAGTCCTAGGGCACTCTCTATCCTCTTATCCAGCCTGCTTTGTTTTCCTTCATAACTCACATGTCTTAAGAAATATTGCATGTTGCATTTTCTAGCATACTTGCTTATTATATCTCACCCACTAGAGTGTAGGCCCCATGATGGCAAGGACATTATCTTGCAGCCTTAGCCACTAGAACAATTTCTGACATGTACCAGGTCCTCAGTAAATGTTGGTGACCCTTGGCTCATTTAAAGCACATGAGAGAAGCTCTGAAATAAGAGTTGAGAAATCAGGAAAGGTTCTTTAAAAACTTAGTATGGACACTGCTGTTATATTATCTTTTCATATTGATGAGTTGCGTGAACTAAAGAAACTGTGTCAGATCCATTGGTTAAAAATGTAGTCCTAATTAGCTTGTATTTCTCCACTCAGAGGAGCCACATTATCGGATTTATTGACAAAAAGTTTCCTTCATAAAGTAAGTGCTTTCCTGCCTGGGCCTACCACAAAGTATCCTGGAATTCGAGGTGCTACTGAGGCTTTCTTTTTCTAAAACTGGAAACTTTTCTTCGTGGCAGGATAATAGGACCAGGTGTATATCAATGACCCTTCGTTTAATGCATTTCTGGCCCAGAGGTAGATCTCCTGCCACGTTGATGTACATCACTTTGATCTAGGAAGTGACTTTCAAACTGGGATTGCAACACTTGGAGATATGTTTTATTTGATAAAACATTTCATCTAAGAATCCAGAAAGTGCTTTACAAATACTTCTCCACTCAGCCTAATAGCACAGCAGGGTGATAGGCAAGTGGTAAGTGTTGTACATATGCAGTCCTTGAACTACAAAAGATGATCTGCTGAGTGAGTTAAGTGGGCTGAGGAGGGGGTGTTGGACTCAGAGGATGAAAGACAGAAGAAGCTAGTCAAGGTCACCTATGTTCTTTCTTGGTATTTGTGCAGCATATTCTTTCAATAATATATTCTTTTTGCATGACTTGTCATTCTCTCCGAACAATTCCCATAAGCTCTGCCTTTACTGTGCTTCCAGTGAGCCAGGTACCTGGAACAGTGAAGGCAAAACAACCGGGTGATAAAACAATTTTCAATTTATTTTTGCCTAGTTTGACATCATTTAGGTGTAAGCTTAAAATAGGTCCAGGCAAGAGTCAGGTTGTCCAACTGACATGCTTTGCCTGGGGCTGCTATATGTTTAAAAATACTTGCATTTTTGTTAACTTGCTGTATCTCAAGATGTCTAAAAGTCATGAGGCTATTAGATGCAGAAATTAGTAAATATTCTATGACCACTCAGCTTATTTCAAAGAGGAATTAGGTTGGGGGGAAAAAGCCAGCACAGGAAACAGGGAAATATTGCACTGAACTAAGAGCTAAGAGTTGTCATGTCTAGACCCAGTTTTCTACTAACTTCAACTTTGGATAAGTAGTATAATTCTTCATTTTTAGTTTCCCATCTATAAAAAAGAACTAGTAATGCTTACAAACTTTACCAAGAAAAGGTAAATGTTTAAGGAGAAAACGAGCTTTGAAAATTGTCTAGTAGGCCGGGCGCGGTGGCTCAAGCCTGTAATCCCAGCACTTTGGGAGGCCGAGACGGGCGGATCACGAGGTCAGGAGATCGAGACCATCCTGAGCTACACGGTGAAACCCCGTCTCTACTAAAAAATACAAAAAGCTAGCCGGGCGAGGTGGCTGGCGCCTGTAGTCCCAGCTACTCGGGAGGCTGAGGCAGGAGAATGGCGGGAACCCGGGAGGCAGAGCTTGCAGTGAGCTGAGACCCGGCCACTGCACTCCAGCCCGGGCGACAGAGCGAGACTCCGTCTCAAAAAAAAAAAAAAAAAAAAAAAAAAAAAAAAAAAAAAGAAAATTGTCTAGTAAAATGAATAGACAAATATAAGGTTTTAATTAATCAAAATAATTTATGAGTGTTATGGGCTGAATGAATTGTATCTCCCCCTCTCTGCTCCCACCATCTCATATGTTGAAGTTCTAACCCCCAATACCTGTTAATGTGACTATATTTGCAGTTAAGGTCTTTAAAAAGGTAATTAAGTTAAAATGAGGTCGTTAGGGTGGGCCTTAATCCAATATGACTGGTGTCCTTATAAGAAGAGGAAATTTGAACACAGACACCAGGCAAGGCTGTGTGATGACACAGGGAGAAGATGGCCATATACAAGCCAAGGAGTGGGACCTCAATTGGAGTCAACACAACCATATCTTGGTTTCAGACTTCTAGCCTCTAGAATTGTAAGAAAATAAATTTCTGTTGTTTAAGGCACCCAGTCTGTGGTACTTTGCTATGGAGGCCATAGAAAACTCATACACTGAGCTTAACATCCAGAGAATGTAAGTCCTACTCCCAGGGCAAGAGATTGATATATAAGAACCTTCCTATGGTGATAAATGAATCATTCAGGGAATGAATTCAAATCATAGTCTGTGAGATCAATAAAAGATCAAAGGCAAAGATCTGGTGCTTTGTACTAAGCCCCAACTGTGAGTCATACTTTTAATTAAAAAAAAAAAAAAGGAGTCCTTGGGTTAGAAGCTAAGAAGGAAGTAAATAAATGAAATAAATGTACGTATAATCAACGTGGGCCTATTATTATTGCAAATGATGTTAGAGAACTGTCTAGAGGCAATGCCAGTATCATTGGAGCAGGATCTAGTCACTTATGTGTGGGGAAGATGAACCACCCTGGCTGGGTTCTAGATTTATCCAATAATGGACTGTAACTCACTCTGGAGTATTTGCAGTGAGTTTACCTTCCATGCATGATTCTCCAGTCTGTACAGTATCCTCTGGACCAGCATTCACTGAGGCTTGTCTGGTGGCAGGTGAGAAAGATGGAATTTCTGGAACCAAGGAAGTAATCTATCTTGGGGAAATGTTGAAACAAAATTTTAACATATTCATCTAGGTAAACGACAAACACAAAAATGATAGATGAAAACAGATAATCCAGTTTAAGGCAACAGCACTAATACTGGAGAAAACACACATTAAAAAGATTCATAGAAATGTTAATAGAGCCTAGAGGAATTCCTGAAACCAATGATGTTCCAATGAGGTTCCTTTACCTCCTAGTGTAATTTAGTTTTCTATGTACATATTCTTATAGCATCTTGTTCTCGTATTTCATTTAATTAAGTGTTTACTCACTTATTCACTTATCTATTTGTTCATCAATTATTTATTAATTTACTATTATTGGCTATGCACGGGGGTTACAATGGTGTTCAAAACAACAAAACAAAACAAAAACCATGATTCTCAAACTAACTAGCTAGAGTTTACATTCTAGCTAAAAATACCAGTGAGCTTGGGGACATTTCTGTTTTGTTCAGCTTGAATATCAAATACCTGGAACATAGTAGGTACTCAGAAAGGATATCAGCTCAGTGACAATTTTAGGTCCATGGTGGTTTCAATCTTGGGTAATGACATAATGAGTACCCCTATACCTACTTGAGGTCCACCCTTCAGATATCATGTATTTCCACCAGATGTTGCCAAGCAGTGTTTCTCAACATTGTTTGAACATGAGAATCACCTGGGTAACTTTTTAAAAACATTGATACCTAGAGACCATCCTCAGAGAGCTTGATTTAATCAGTATAGAATAGGGATCACAATTTTACAATTCCTATTTTTAATATCTAAGGATTATGATATGTACCTGGTATTGAGACCTACTGCTATAGAGCGTTAAGGTGTATGTCCTACACCTTAATGTATTGCCTCTTGACGAGGCCTGTCAGTTCCAGATGAGGCTGTAGTTTTATGGAAACATTCTAGCACAGACTTTCTTAGCCATGTGGTTTCAGGTATGTACTAGTATTCAGAATTCCGAGAAAGCAGTTTCTTCTCGAAGTTTTGGCATCCTATGTAATATATTTTTAGCCTACAATTTTAGAAGATAGAAGCTCATCACACCTCCTGATATTCTAGAAGGTGTAGGCAAGGGCCAGGCTTACAAAAATGCCACCTCCAGCCAGGAAGCCTGCCTTGCAATCCTTGCTCAAAAACCATGTGGATGATTCCCCAGGAGCTCACACCCTAGAGAGATACAGGCCTAGATTTGGCCAAAACTCCATGACTAAGGACTTCCTTCCCCTTCTTTCAATTGTTCAATTCTTCATTTTAAAAAGCCCTTCCTGAGTACCTATTAAGTTCCAGGTATTTGATATTCCAGCTGAACAAAACAGGAAAGTCCCCAAGCTCACTGGTATTTTTAGCTAAAATGTAAACTTCTACTTTGGGGATCATGTTTCTGGTTTTGTTTTGTTTTGAACACCATTGTAACTCCCATGCTTAGCCAATAATAGGAAATTAATACATATTTGATGAATGAATAGATAAATGATGAGTGAATAATTAATTCAGTGAAATATGAGAACAAGATGCTATAAAAATATGTACATAGAAAACTAAATTACACCAGGAGGTTAAGGCGGATTCTCAGGAAAAAAAATAATGTGTGTCCAAGATGAGATCAATGTAGTGAATAACGAATAGCATGGTTAAAAGCCTGAAGACATGAGAAAAAGTGGCTTGTCTTGAAATTTTAATGTTCAGTGTAGCTGGAGCTTAAGTGGAGAAAAGTAAAGTTGGAGAATTAGGAAGGGGGTAGGCCATGTAGAGCTCTATAGGCAATGTGCGTTTGTTTCCTATCACAGCTGTAACAAATTACTACAAACCTAGTGGCTTAAAACACAAATTTATTATCTAACAGTTCTAGAAGTCAGAAAATTGAATTAAGTTTCACTGGGCTAAAATCAAGGTGCCAGCAGGGCTGGATTCCTTTCTGGAGGCTCTAAAGAAAAATCATGTCCTTGCTATTCCCAGATTCTACAGCTGCCTGTGCTTCTTGGCTCATTGCCCTCTTCTTCCATCTTCAGAGCCAGCAACAGCAGGTGGAATCCCTTTTCATGCTTTGAATTTCTCCTGCCTTTTCTGTCTTCACATCTCTCTCACCCACTCTTCTCCTTTAACGAGCCCGTGTAATCAGAGTGGGCCCAACCAAATAATACAGGATGATCTCCCCATAATCACATTTGCAAAGCCCCCTTTGCCACGTAAGGCAACATATTCACAGGTACCAGGTATTGGAACAGTGATATCTTTGAGAGTTGTTTTTCTGCCTATTGCATTATGTTTAAAAAAACTTAGACTTCATCACAAGAGTGGTGGGAAGCTACTGAAGGTTTCTGGTAACTGAATGGTAAGATCAAATTTGCATTTTTAAAAGACTCCTCTGGATGCCTTGTGGAAACTGAATTAGAGAGTAATTTTTGTAGTCATCTAGGAGATATATAAGGTTGGTGTAGACAAGAAAAACCATCTGAAAGAGATGAAGAGAATGGATGGGTTTGAGAGTCATTTACAAGACTGCAAACAACAAATTTTTGTTGATGGTGTAGATGAGGACTGAAGTGCAGGATGAGACAAGTAGCACCAGGTCTCTAATTAGAATGACTGCATAAATGGAAGTGCCATTTACCAAGACAATAGATACAAGGGAGACGCATATTTGAGAGGGGAGAAAAATTAATGCACTTATTTGGGAATACATTGAGTTCAATAAGCAAGTTGAGTGCAAGGTCCAATTGGAAGTTGTATTCAGAAGTGTAAAATTCAGGAAAGATGTCTGGGCTGCTGACTTATCTCTGGGTGTCTGATATGGTTTGGCTCTGTGTCCCTACCCAAATCTCATGTCAAATTGTAATTCCCATGTGTTGAAGGACAGGTATAGTGAAAGGTGATTTAATTATGGGAGTGGACTTCCCCCTTACTGTTCTTGTGATGGAGTTCTCATGAGATCTGGTTGTTTAGAAGCATGTAGTACTTCTCCCTTCACTCTCTGTCGCTTGTGCTATGTGAAGATGTGCTTGCTTCCCCTTCACCCTTCCCCCATGATTGTGTTTCTTGAGGCCTCCCCGGCCATGCCTCCTATACAACCTGTCGAACTCTGTGTCAATTCAACCTTTCTTCTTTAGAAGTTACCCAGTCTCAGGTAGTTCTTTATAGCCATGTGAGAACAGACTAATACAGAAGATTGGTAACAAGAGTGGGACATTGCTTTAAAGATACCTGAAAATGTGGAAGTGACTTTGGAACTGGGTAACAGGCAGAGGTTGGAAGAGTTTGGAGGGCTTGGAAGAAGACAGGAAGGGAAAATGAGAGAAAATTTGGAACTTTCTAGAGATTTGTTGAATGAATTTGACCAAAATGCTGATAGTGACATGTACAATGAAATCCAAGCTGAGGTGGTCTCAGATGGAGATGAGGAACTTATTGGAAACTAGAGCAAAGGTCCTCTTGCTATGTTTTATCAAAGAGATTGTTGGCATTGTGACCCTACTCTAGGGATCTGTGGAACTTTGAACTTGAGAGAGATGATTTAGGGTATCTGGTAGAAGAAATTTCTAAGCAGCAAAGTGTTCAGGATATGGCCTGGCTGCTTCTAAAATCCTATGCTCATTTGCATAAGCAAAGAGAACTTATATTTAAATAGGAAGGAGAGTCTAAAAGTTTGGGAAATCTGCAGCCTGACCATGAGGTGGAAAAGAGAAACTCATTTTCTGGGGATAAATTCCAGTCAACTGCAGATATTTGCAAAACTAAAGAGGAGCAAAATGTTAATAGCCAAGACAAAGGGGAAAATGCCTCCAGGGCATTTCAGAGACCTCTGTGGTAGCCCCTTCTATCACAGGCTTGGATATCTAGGAGGTGAAAATGATTTCATGGAGTAGGCCCAGGGCCCCACTCCTCTGTGCAGCCTTGAGACATGGCACCCTGCATCACAGCTGCTCCAACTCTAGCTGTGCCTAAAAGGGGCCAAGGTACAGCTAAGGACATTGCTTCAAAGGGTACAAACCCAAGCCTTGGTGGCTTCCACATGGTGTTGAGCCTGCAAGTACACAGAAGGGAAGAGTTCAGGTTTGGGAACCTCCACCTAGATTTCAGAGGATGTATAGAAACGCCTGGATGTCCAGGCAGAAATTTGCTATAGGGACGGGGCCCTTGTGGAGAACCTCTACTTGGGCAATGTGAAGGAAAAGTGTCAGATTTGATCCCCTGCACAGAGTCCCCACTGGGGTAATGCTTAGTAGAACTGTGAGAAGAGGGCCACCATCCTCCAGACCCCAGATTGGTAGATCCACCAGCAACTTGTCCTGTGTACCTGGAAAAGTTGCAGGCACTCAATGTCAGCCCATGAAAGCAGCTGCAGGTGTATACTCTGCAGAAGCAGAGCTGCTCTTTGCATCCGCATTCCCTGAACATGAGAAATGGAGTCAAAAGAGATCATTTTGGAGCTTTAAGATTTAATGACTGTTCAACTGGGTTTTGGACTTGCATGGTGCCTATAGCCCCTATCTGTTGGCTGATTTCTCTTTTGTGGAAAGGGACCATTTACCCTATGCCTGTATTCCCATTGTACCTTGGAAGTAACTAATTTGTTTTTGATTTTACAGGCTCATAGGCAGAAGGGACTTGCCTTGTCTCAGATGAAACTTTCAACTTGGACTTTTGAGTTAATGCTGGAATAAGTTAAGACTTTAGGGGACTGTTGGGAAGGCATCATTGTGTTTTGAAATGTGAGAAGAACATGAGATTTTGGTGGGACCAGGGTGCAATGATACAGTTTGGCACTGTGCCCCCACTCATCTCTCATGTCAAATTGTGATTCCCACATGTTCAAGGAGGAGCCTGGTGGAAAGTGTTTGAATCGTAGGGCTGGACTTTGCTTTTACTGTTCTCACGATGGAGGTCTCATGAGACCTGGTTGTTAAAAACTATGTAGTATTTCCCCCTTTGCTCTCTCTCTCCTGATGTTATATGAAGCCGTGCTTGCTTACCCTTCACCCTTCTGCCATTATTGTAAGTTTCTGAGACCTTCCTAGTCATGCCTCCTGTACAGCCTGTGGGACTGTGAATCAATTCAACCTCTTTTCTTTATAAGTTACCTTGTCTCAGGTAGTTCTTTATAGCCATGTGAGAATAGACTAATACAGTGTCGTTAGCATAAACATGAAAACCAAAGTTCTGGGGAAAATATAAAGAAAAATAAAAAAGAGAGAGAGAGACATCCAAGGACAGGACCTTGAGGGAAAATAAGTATTTCAAGGACTATCAGAAGAAGAGAGGCCTGCATAGAAGAGTAGGAGTACTAGGCAGAGAAGAAAAAAAGAAATGAAAAAAAGAGCCTATAATCCAAGAGAAGAGAGTGTCCTGAAGAGCAACAGTGGTCAATACATTGAATGTCATGAAGCAGTCAGTGAGATAAGAACTGAAAGGAACAGTGAGGCACATGGCAGTCATCACGGACTTGTGCAAGAGCAGTGTTCACAGAGCAGGATGGTTGAGAAGTGTTTGGGATGTAAAAAACAAGAGACGAGGGTGCTAACTACTTTCTCAAGAAATATGGCTAAAAAGAAAATAGAATTTAGAAGTAACTAAAAGGGCATGTAGAGTTTGAAGGAGGAGATAAGACTTGTTCTTTGGATGACAGAAAAACATAAATGTGTTTCCAGCAATTATTCTAAGAAGTGTTATTGTGAAGGGCAGGAGGGAGATGGGAGTGGCTGGAAGAAAATGTGAAATCAGGGAGGGTGCATGATTTGTTCATTCACTGGCTTTTTATGTTTAATGTCACAAGCTTGAACAGTTTATACTACAAATGGAAAGGAGACAGTAGAGAGGGAGAGTTTAAAAGGAATAAAATATTCAATGGATCTGAGTCTCTAACGGGAGCTGGGATCTAGAGCATTTGAGGAGAGATTGGCCTCACCTAGCCTTTTCTGTGGTTTAAGAGGCTTAGCTATAGGAAGGATCAGTGTCAGGTCAGGCAAGTAGAGGTAGGGAATTTGTAGGATTCTTGTTTGATGGTTTCTGGTTCTGTTGTGTTTTCTTTTTTTATAATTATCCCGGGTAATATTTCAACCAGAAGAGACTCAAATGGTGAACCAACAGAGAAAGGAAAGTTCAAAGCCAGAAAAGCACTGCTGAGCAGTGGGCCTGGGGGTGGAAAAGGAGGCATAAGTGCCAAAATATATGTTAAAACTCAGAAAGATCAGGAATAATTCCTGAAGTGAAGTGTGACATGGCAAAGCGTCCAGTTTAGGGCATACAGAATACCAGAGAGGGGACACCTGATTTATGAAGTGCCTGCTACAGGAATGGTTGGGCCTGGGCTGGCTGACTTAAATTTGCAAGAGAATGAGGTAACTTAGCCTCACTAGACTCTTGGTGAGGGGTGGGGTATGGTGGATGGCAAGGAAGACACACACAAAAAAATAAAATCAGATTTCTAGCTTCATTAAGTTCATAATCTAGTTGGAAATATAAGATTAATCTATGTAAAACACCTGGAAAGATGCTTGGCTAATTTTCGTCTTTGTCATTATTTTGTTGTTTTAAATATTTGCATTGCTAGGAAGTTAAAAGTTAACTTACAATACAGACAAAAATTAAACAAAAAGATGAGTTGAAAATACAAAACAGCATGCAATTGAGGGTGAAATGAAAGATATGGTAAAAAGATAAGTGGTGTAATTTGAGGGGGGATAAAGTACAAAATGAACTGTGTGAAGACTTCTAGGAAACAAACATACACAATGGTCATTATAAACTGGCATGTTCTATTATCTTAGTTATGGCCTGGAGCCAACAGAAAGCCATGGCTCTGCCTCGCACATAGACTGCAGAATGAGCCCCTGGAGTGAATGGTCACAATGTGATCCTTGCCTCGGGCAAATGGTAAGTGTTCACCTCCCTTCCCCACTGACCTCCCCAAATGGAAACTGTATTGCTAGCTCTCCAGAAAAATGACTATGAGACAGGGAGCCCCACAACTGAGTACCAAACCCAGAAAGAGAGATAAACATTTAAATGTATGTTGCTAACTTTTCCAGGAAACCTTTATGTTGTACAGAATACTAAATGAGTGTCCAGAGGACTCATCTGTATAAGAGGTTGCCAAACCTAGAATGCAGAGTGTTACCCTAAATGACATCAGTGACTCCTTCCACTGCTTCTATCTTAAAACCATTGACTCATTGGAGGGATATAGTTGTATGGATGTACCTTTAGACCATACACTTTTTCTGGCATTAGAAATTCTAATTATTCCAACTGATATTGTGCAGTTTCGTTCAAGAAGCATCGAGGTCTTTGGACAATTTAATGGGAAAAGTTGCACCGACTCTGTGGGAGACAGACGACAGTGTGTGCCCACAGAGCCCTGTGAGGATGCTGAGGATGACTGCGGAAATGACTTTAAATGCAGTACAGGTAATCTTTGTGCTCCAGTTGCTCATTGTGGGTTTCTGTGTGCCTTCCTGAATGAAAAGAAAAAAAAAAAAAAGCATATGCTTCTAGACACCTGGATTTCCAAGCGTGAAAGGCCCCCAAAACAAACATCTATATATTCTGTATGAAGAACTCAAATGTGTTTTTCTGATACCTCACCTCCAGGGTTAAAGTGCATATGATAACTTCAGAAAGAAAGACAAAATTTGGCATTTGACACATTGAGTCTTTCCTGATTTTGATTGCAGGCAGATGCATAAAGAGGCGCCTTCTGTGTAATGGTGACAATGACTGTGGAGACTTTTCAGATGAGGATGATTGTGAAAGTGACCCCCGTCCCCCCTGCAGAGACAGAGTGGCAGAAGAGTCTGAGCTGGCACGAACAGCAGGCTACGGGTCTGTATTTTATTTGTACTTTTTCAGATGAAGATGAGTGAACATGATCTCCATCTCTCTCAACTGTGATAGACTGGTAGAAGCATTTGTGTGAGGGACGCAGGTGATACAGCTGATGGATCTGTATTATTTTTGAACTACTTTTGAGCTTAAAGGAAGTGCTAAATAAGCATCTCAGGATAATTTGGACAAATTGCCTGGCCTCAGTAGGGGTCTGTAGACTGGACTAGATGATCAAGATTTTAGATGATTGTCTCTCAGTCGAGCAAGAGATGAAATCTCTCATTTAGGAACCTCTGGGAGACCACAGCAACATTGACATGACATGTTAACATTTGGAATGAATTTCCAATAGGAGATCTAGAAATTCAATTCAAATATTTGCATTGCTAGGAAGGCTGTCTTCCATTGGAACTTCTCCTGGATCTTAGGAGTTTCCAGCATTCTGGAGCTGACCCAGGAGGAATGTAATCAGAGGAAGCAGTTTTGATGTCAGAGAATGATTATGTTGAGGTTCTGGTTCTCATTACACAGAGCTGACATTTCACTCATTTTCCATACGAAACCTAGGGCCTTCGGACAGGTGGCTGTGATCTCAGATGGGATGTCTTAGAGTTTAGAACTCAGGACTATACAGAATAGAGAAATTCAGTTCTGTTCTGTTCTGTTCCATATATAGTCAGAGGGCATCCTAGGAATATCTACTACATGGCCTCTCTTAGTCATTCTGAGCTGTTTTTGGTAAAGGTGGATTTGTTGCTGTTTTGGGTAAAAGTGGATTTGTTGGAAAATTGTCCCCAACAAAGACACGGTCATTATTCCACCCAGTAGTATATTGAAAGAGATGGTATATAACTTTATTTCCTCACCTATAATGTAATGTGTCTCCTCATAATTCCAGTGCCTGAGTCATAGTAGGTGCTCAGTAAATACTTGGTAGGTGGATAAATAGGCTAATTATTAATTAATGAATATCTAGTAAGTGCTTTCTAAAATATTGTCAATTGGCATCAGGTAAGACTGAATTTCTTTTCAGGGACAGGACTCCAGTCCTGGGTATGGAGACGGGAAGATGAAAAAAGCTAGGGGTGATGGTCAGAGCAAGACTGGTAGAAGGGTAATGCAGTGGTTCTCAATCAGTGGTAATTTTTTCCCCAGCAAACATCTGACATATAATATCTGGAGATCACTGTAGCTGTGACATCTTGGAGGGTGCAAGAACGGGGAGTGCTATTGGTATGTAGTGGGTGGAGGCCAGAGATGATGCTAAGCACGGGACAGCCTGACCCTAAGCATCAGTGCCAAGGTTGAGAAACCCTACACTAAGGTACTAGGCAGTTCCTATGATAAGACCTCTATCAAGTTTAGCTAATGAAGGAGATGTCTCCTCTTTCTTAGCCAAATGAAACTTCTACTTCTTAAGTCTAGGTAAGAAAAATATCCCAGGATACCAAGAGTCAGGTACCAGATAAAGCATTTCATGTGCCCTTCATACACTTTATACAGTCCTGTTCAAGCAGCATTCAAAATTACTTACAGTGCCTTTGGCCCTTAGCCTAAAAGGTGGGAATCTTGAATCAAATGGATGGTTTTAGGCCCCTAAGCTCAGCAAGCCCTCTTAGTAAATTTTAGGCAGTAAATGGTATGGGAGTTTTCCCAAACCTTATAACTAGATGGTGGTGTCCTTAAATGAGTCCTGACTCTTTTTATTTATCTCCTCAGGGAAAGATTGTAAGTCCATGGTGAAAGCCCATTACTACTTTATTTTGCTTTAATTGGGATTCAAGAAACAATTTTCTCTTTAATCTCAATAAAACAGCTTAACATATGTTATTTATTCTCATTCAATGCAAATTTATAGTTTGTCTTATAGGAAAAGAATATAGAAATATTAGCCCATTTAGCTGAAAAACAATCATTCATAATCTATTGGTTTCCTTTGTTCAGGGAAAATAAAAATTTGTTGCATAGCATTTGCCAGGGAGTTTCATAATGAGGCAGGGCTAGCTAGGAATTCTTAAATATCTCACGCTTTAACACAGTCAGGGCTGGTGTTGGGGACCATCCCACAGCTGAGTCTTCAAGGCTGTGTAAGAAGGTGGGGCCCCAGCTATGGGGAAAGGTAAGAGCAAGGCTGGTAGAAATGGAAAATGAAGTAGGTCCTGATAGAATCAGTCCATCAACATTTTTTATTAAATTCCCCATTACCATGAGTAACAACCTATGTTAAATTTAGTCTTCATAAAACCTATTTTTCTATGACAACTTTCATTTGCATAATACTTTAAACTTTTCAAAATATTTTTCCACACTGGATCTCCATAGATTTTCCTAATAATCCTGGGAGATTGTTAGAGGAGGTATTATATTCATTTTACAGATAAGAAATGAGTGAAATAAATAAGGCCATTTGAATGATTAGTTTCTAGTAGCGCTGAAACAAGTTTCTCTGAGTCTCATAAAACTATATTTTTCTACCATACCACCTTACCCTCTCCTCCTTAAAACACCAACCAACACCCACGGCAGTTCCCTCACATCACTACAAAATCCGTAAGTCTTAACTTCAACACCTTAACTTCAAAGCAAAACTAACCTTAAAAAATGAAACTCCTTAAGTAGCTACTTATCACACAAATATTTGAATTAAGGAATATAGGAGAGTGGTATAAATCAGTAATTAATATTTAGGAAGAGGTTTCAAAACAACATTTATTGTTACATTTGTAATATTCTTTCATACCATTAATGTTGCATGTTTACTTACTATAAACCTCCCGTATTCTTATATGGAGCTGTGGATTCTTTGCAAAATAGAGGTAATAGGAGTAAACTCCCTAATTATAGCAACATGCTTATAAACTACATCTACCCAATTCAATCTGGACAACCTCAACAAGTCCTATCAATAGTCACATACAGTTAGATTCTTCTAATGTGAAAGTCACAAACACTCATGGTAATTAATTTATACTGTTTTCATTTGAAGGCCTCTCACACCTATGTTCTTATGCCAGGAGAACTGAGTTGTATCACAAATGTTTCAGCCTCTTATTTGAAGGCATCTGAGATTCTCCAGAAGTGTTTAGGGAAATCCCCCGCCCATCTTGCATTCATTGAAAAGGCATAAATCCAGCCAGGTATAAGTGATATACAATATGCAAGGAATTATTTTTTGTGATCTAAGCATAACACCACTTCTGTGAAGGGAGCTTTCTCTTCAGTTCACCTGGTAAATTGGAACTGCCCATGGTTCTAGATGCAGGTGTGAAAACAGGCATCTCTAAGCACTGCCAAAGAATGTATGTTTTTTTTTATTTCCCAGATGATGACTTTCCATCCATGAGAAGTGTTCATGTTTCTTGGCAAAAAAAATTGGCTTTTTCTAGACTAGATTGGCTGTCCCTGTAGTAGTGGAACCAAGTCCAAAGCTTTTGAAACATTTCTTCCTTAGTTGAGCTTTAGACTGTGGATCAACTTTATTGTAACTTTCCAGATGGGTCCAGCCAACTGGCCAATTTGATGATCTATAAAACAATAACCTTCAAACTAGGATATACATACCACGGGGTACACAAAAACTTGCCAAGGGGAGACAAGTAAGTCTTAAGGTAATAGTTTCCTCAACTATTAATTATTTAGCTAAGCTAATAGTAAATCCTCAACTTCCATATGTACATGTTTTTCATAAAATTAATAAGCGTGACAATTCAGCTGCATCCAAGTTGTCAAGCCCACTCTCCTTTCTTCTTTTTTAAACAATCACTTACTTCTTACTTTCTAAGAGCAGAGTATACTCCTCACCCATCTCACATTTACTACAGAGAGGAAAAAAAGAAAACAAGAAATAACTCCAAATGTTAGTACTCAACTGGACTCTGACACCTTGAAGTTTTGTGATCTCAAATTCTTTTTATCAACATTGAAAGATTACCTAATCAATTTTTAGATAATGAAGCAAAAAAAATTTTTTTTGATGAAAGATCACTAACTATGGGATCTCTTTTTGGTATATAACTCAGAAAAAGGGATTAAAATTTGTGTGACATTGTTATAATAACTTTTTTTTATTCTTATCTACTTATTTATGTGGGTTAAGTTTCTCAGCACTTACAACTATAAAAGTGAAAAGTAGGAATCAAACTGATACTGCATGCCGTCTCTTCCTAGCACCATGAATGAATGAAGTAATATTCATTCACGGATACAGGAACCAGCATATTAATTTAAAAAGAAGACTCATTCATTTCATTAAGATAGCTTTCCAATAAAATTTTACTTATGTTTAGTAATGATTTTAAAAAATTTAAGATACTTATGTATGCTACTATTAATAAAGAATTTTTAATACTTAGACCCTATGGTCAAAGACTATTTAATATTTTAACATTTCAATTAATATTTTTTTGGTACAGAAAAGTATGACAAGGTAATTAATGAAAACTTTCGAAGATAAACTATATTACATTAGGTTAAAATTCTGTAGGGGAAATAGAATAGAAATATGAATTCAAGAATAAAAAGGGGCATAGAGTATATAGGAAGTCTGTGTGCCTTCTGTTCACTTTTGCTGTGAACCTAAAGCTGCTCTAAAAAGTAAAGCCTACTTAAAAAGCATAAATAAAAAGGAATAAAATAACTAAAAGATTTCCAACTGTTAGAAAAAATATCAGTGCTGTACGACCCAGCATCACTACTGCATTTATATTTATTGATTTTATTTTTCAAGTGGTAAAATAATTATATGTTAAAATACAAGTAACAGCAACATTATTAGGAATTACATTCTTTGCATCTACTTAAGATGAAAAATATTAGATATTGCACTAAAATGTACAGGAAAGCATAATTTATCAAAATTCCTTTATAGGGGAGACAAACAGAATATCTGAAGGCCATTACCCTCATCACATGCCATTTCCATCTCTGAGCTCTTACCCACACATTTCTCCTGCACCAGCCCCATCCTAATTTACCCACCCCTCAAAACCCAAATCAAATCTTTCTTCTTCTAAAACTCTTTTAATGACGTTCCCATGGTGAGTTCTTCCTCCAGAAGTCTCAATGTGTAAAGCACTCACATGTACCGCTCATTTGGCACAAGTACAATCCTCCCTTTCTACCCATCAGGGATTGGTTCCAGGACCTTCCACACATACAAAACTTTTAGGATGTTCAAGTCCCTGATATAAAATGACATAGTATTCACACATACCTATGTATGTCCTCCTGTACTCTTTAAATAATCTCTGGGTTACTTATAACACTTGATACAATGTAAATGTGATATAAATGGTGCTATACTATAAGGCAAAAAAGTTTGTACAATCTTATCATAGATGTAATTTTTTTCCAAATATTTTCAATCCATGATTGGTTGAATCCAGACACAAAGCCCACAGATATGGAGGACTGACTGTGTATTCTTCCTTGGTCTAGTTTTCGAAATTGGTGCTTTTATGTTCTACTCCTTAATTTGAACACAATTCGCATGGAAGCAGAGAGTATATATAAACTATCTTAATATTCCTCCCTGCCAATTGCAAACGCTGTACCACACATAGATATAGTAGTTACCTAAGAGCTAATCATCAATAAAAACAAAGGTTGATTTCATTGTTCATTGAAAACAAAGAGGTCCAATGTCTCTGTTAACGCAGCTACACGGGATATGTAGTTCACTATCATATAAAGAAAATGTAGCTGAGGTCTTGTTTAAGAAACAACCCAGGTCACTTGCTTCCACTATTTTACGTCTTTGTGGTGGACAGGTTGCATCAAAACCTTAGTGATACAAAAATAACTGTTTATTTCTCACAAGACTGGGCTTCACTGGGAGATTCGCCTCAAGCTGCAAGAGCTGGGGTGGTTCTGCTTTTCAATGGGGTCAGTGATAGCCAGGTTGAAGGGGCAGCGGCTACCCATTAGAAGCCCTTTTCAAGGCAATGGCACAAATACACGAAAGCAAAGGCAATGAATGAGACCTCTTCATGCCCATGCTTTGAACTGGCCCACTGTCACTCTCAACTACATGCCATTGGCTAAAGTAAGTCACATGGCCAAGCACAAAGCCACTAGGGAGGGAAGTACACTTTACCTGTTATAAGGTCATGGCAAGGGTGTAGATGCAGAGATGGGTAAAGAATTGAGACCAAAATTTTAATCTATCATGAGGAATAAGGTGTTTAAAAATGTAAATCAAATATATAATTTATTTTCTTTTTTCTCATATTCATATTAATAGTTCTAATTTTTGTCCCTATATTAGAACTTTAGGGCCATAGCATTTTTCATGAAAGGTATTTTGGTGGGACAAGCAGTGAGAGGTGGTCGATTTTACCTATATGTCAGCCTTGAGGAAGATATTTATGCGTCAGTTTGTTAACTTGCTTTCCATTAAAGTTGAACCACTTTAGATTCACTAGAACTTTGTAGATTCAAAGTTTATGTAAAATGTGCTATTTGTATAAAGATGTTGTTTTTAACTAACCCACTAGCAGCAGGAAATCCTTTCAATTATTTCTCTTGCATAAGCCATGGGTTTGTGGTAAACTACCCACTCTTTGACAAATTGGTCTTAAAACCAACATCCAGATTTGTAATCCAGTTCATTGGAGTTAGGAATGTGGCCTAGGGCAATGGAAGAGTTTGTGTTTTTGTGCCAAGGTAAGTTCCAGATTTGATCCGCAAACCTATTGGCCTCCCTGGCTTGGGGCCATTTATTCCAGATACAGCCTAGACAGCAGTGACTGTTCCTCCAATTAACAGACGTGTATTTCACAAGGAAATAACTGCTTCTTGTTCGTATATTGTTTCTAAGCCTAGAAGTAAAATTTAACTTTTTAAAAAACTAAATAAGATTTATATTTATGAATGAAAGCTTGCCAAATAAAAATATTTTGCTGTGGGAAAAAATATAATTTTTGAGAATGCCTTTCCAGGATGCTGAAATTTTTGTGTTCGTCTTGGAAAGTGTAATGGAAATAATACAAGCCTGGAGGGAATGAGGTTCTTGACAAGCAATGAGACAGCTGGAGGAAAAGGCTTAAGTTTAAAGAAAATAGGGAGAGAGAGAGAAAGCCCCAGTGTTGATCCATAAATGAAAAATTACATGCATATGTTATATTGGCCCCCTGAGATGCTGTGTTCTCAAATAATTTAAATAGTTGGTATTACAGCATCAGTTATTGGTTCACTAAGGGAGGTTAGGTAAGAGTTACAGCAGTGAAGTTAAAACTCCAGGAACCAGATGGTCCCACGTGCCTTACTTATTGCATTTCTTTCATTGCACTCTAAACAGTGCCTTAGCTGCCTAGAAGAGTTCATAAGGCCCTCCTAAGGTATGCTTTCTGCCAGGGACACTAAGCCAAGGTGAACAGGCTCTTGCTTCTGTTTCTGATTATAGCACACACATATTGGGTGACGGTGACATGAACTGAAGCTGTCTCACTTTTTCCAGCTACAGAGGGCTGCCTTGCATTATGTTGTGCTATTTTCCACTTCTGATACTACTCTGTTCATTCTCAGGATCAACATTTTAGGGATGGATCCCCTAAGCACACCTTTTGACAATGAGTTCTACAATGGACTCTGTAACCGGGATCGGGATGGAAACACTTTGACATACTACCGAAGACCCTGGAACGTGGCTTCTTTGATCTATGAAGTAAGTCTCTTCGGAGGAAAACACATAGTTCAAATTTTGGCTGAAAAATTGCTTCAGTAAGTTTAGTACCAAACAATGTGAAAAACTCAGTAGAATGATAATTTCACATGAACACAAGACTCAAAGAACAGGCGATGTAGTTTGGATCTCTCTAGAAACATACAATTGTGTCTTCTCAATCCTCAGTAACATGCACCTAGTGATAAAGATGTGGCAAATACCTAGACTCCATAGAGAGAATTATCTAAGGATCTAAGATAACTAAAAATGAAATCAGTGCTGATTGAAGTAGTGATAACATTGCTTCCATGCTACTTGAGTTTTGCTGTTATTGTTTGCTAGCCTCTTGATGAAAACTCACCTTTGCGTTGGTTTTCCTTCAGAATCCCCCTATGAAGAGCCTGCTTGACTAATGTGAGTGGCTATTTTCACTCACCTTAAACACCTCTACCTCTTGAAAACGATTTATAAAAATGATTTTCACTCTATACAACACTATTCCAAACTTAGCTATCTTTCCTAAAGTCACCTAATTCTCTGGAACGATGACAGACTGTAGCCCTCCACCATTAAAAGGATTAATATTTATCACCTTTAGAGATTCCTTCTTTGTTCCAAACAAGATATAATAAATAATAAAAATAAGCTTGCTCTGACCCAGGAGCTACAAGAGTCTGTTTCTCAAAATGGTCCCATTGGTAAAGAAGACCCTTAAGGTCTGCTTTATTCAGTTATAACAAGATTCTTATTGTTATCAGTCCCACGAGTTTGAAAAATGTGTATGCTTTTAAAGAAGCATGGTTAATATTCCTTTACTTTCTGAAAATATAATAAAACAGTCCCTACATATTGCAGCCAGAAGCATGTTTTCTCATGAATGCTAAGACTGTCGTATCTTGACCATTTGACTGGCATGTTTTTTTCACATGTGGTCATGTTTCTTATACCTATAAGTCAGAATATAAGTCAGTTGCCAACAAATTTGAGGAAATCTTTTGGACTGTTGGTTTTTCCCCATAATACCAGGTTAAACTTCTTTAAGCACAGATTTTTGGAATGGAAAGATGGCAATTGTTTTTAAAAAGTATTAGATAACATTCTATTTTCTTAAATAGAAAATACCAAACATGGTCACCTTGGTCATTGCTGATGAGAGAAGGGTTATTGTTGTGCTGATTTAGTTTGTTTGGAGTTTAGTCTGCATTTTAGAGTTTTCCTGTTTTCACCACTGTGATCAACTCTTAGCTTCTCTAGTGGGGTAATAACTTGTATGACATAGGATGGTGAAGGCTAGGGGCTGCCCAGGACTGATCTTGAAGCCACATTTGGTGAGGAAACACTGCTTTTCCTTATCCATAACCCTGGAAACAGATGTGTTTCAGCATTTCAGAATGTTTGGGATTTTAGAAAGGTGATGTGGGGCTTACCTGTATATAACATACATCAAAGTGGAGTTTGAGCAGCATCGCATAGTCTAACACATCAATATTTCTGTAGCAAAACTAATCTATGTTCACATATGATGGGAAAAATAAAGATTATAGATATCTTTTACTAGTTCAGGTAAGATTAATACCTCCAAAAAAGTTTGATGTCAAGCTTATTAGAAAGAAGATAGTAGTTGTGAACTTGAATATTTATGTGGTGCCAACCAGGGCAGTGGGAGTTGAATAGGGGTTGGCTAAGGCCTCCAAATCACTCCCTTGCTGCTCCCACTGCTGATAATCACCTTATTCAAATCTGTTATGGTCTCAGAAAATAAGTAGCCAAATTTGTTATTATTATACATAAAAGAACACAAACTTTTATGAGGGGAAATATCTACTTTAACTCCTTAGAGGGAAATTTTTCTTTAGTTCCTACTACTTAATGAAATATGTCATTTACTTTCTCATGTGTATCAGTAATACCTGAAGGCAAATTATACATATTATACTTCTTTATAGCTTATTACCAATACCAACTCAATATAATACTCACCAGTTTTTGTTGGATGATTTTTTAACTCTTGCCTTAGTTATTTATTGGCAATAATTTATTGGCTTTCGTTTTTGACAGAATGATACTGGTCCATTATAACATGGGAATACACCTAAATAATTACATCTTATTATCATCCATTCATACTCTCTCATTTAGGGTCTTTTGTCTCAAATGGGCTGTGGTTTTAGAGCTATTCTGCTCAGGTTGAAATTCCACCTCTGCCCCTTAGTGCTGTAAAATCTCAGGCAAATTACTTATCATCATTGTGCCTCAGTTTCTTTATCTATAAAATAGAAATAATAATGCCTACCTCATGGAGATAAATAGGTCTAAATATGTGAAACACTCAGGAAGTCACTGGCACATAGCAAGCCCTCAATAAATATTAGCTATTATTCATTTTAGAGTATAATTAGTAAAAGACTTAGCCAAAGCTAGGTACATAATTAGTGGTCACATAATAGGTCAAGATTTACTGACCACTTTATAAATTAACGGTAATGACCAAGAACAACTGTAGTCAGTAAAAAGGGAAGAGGGGAGTAGTGATTGCATTTATAACTTAGGTCCTCTTCTGCTTACTTTTCTTTGGTTCTTTCTTCACTTTTGTTGTTGAATAATAATTTGTAAGCC
Source organism: Colobus angolensis palliatus (assembly GCF_000951035.1). Taxonomy (NCBI): domain Eukaryota; kingdom Metazoa; phylum Chordata; class Mammalia; order Primates; family Cercopithecidae; genus Colobus; species Colobus angolensis. Next base: position 4,875,090 of record NW_012115489.1, on the reverse strand, counting down.
TAAATCATGTTTCAAGTGTTCATTATAATTCTTCTTAAATCTGAGTCGCCATGAAAATGTAAGAATTGGTAGATGAACAAAACTTTGCAAAATGCACCCAGTTTATAAGTGTACTTTTCACCCCAATCCTGCCAAAATCCTGGGTGACTTCAATATCATGTGGGCCGCCAAGTATTTTTTGTTGCCTCATAACCTCCTATACCATTTTACTATAGCCACTGTCATTTCTGGCCGCCTAACCCTTGCCTTGTCTTTACCAGAACTTTGCTGTCTCTGAAATCTGAAAATCCAGCTTTTAACCCTCTCATCTTATCACCATTGTCTAACCTTTCAGCTATCGCCCTCATTTATGCCCACAAACCTCTACTTGGCCTCATCTAGACCTTCAGGCTTTTTGGAATCTATTTTTCTCCTGGTGTATCTTGTTCCTCCTACTCTAAATTATTTTGTTCATCCAAGCTAGATCCATTTTGACTACATTTGCCAATATTAGCAGTGTCCTTGCTTTCCATTCCTCCTACAATCCAGAAAAACTCTGATTTGGGATGAACTTTATTATTTTCTGCCCTACTTGTAAACTTATACTGCTGAACGCTAAAGAGAAAATTATGCTCACACAAAAACAGCTAGCATTATAATTTCAACGGGATCCTCCACACTGTTCAGTAGGTCCATGATACCTTCTGAGGCTTTCCTCATTCTTGTTCTTCACAGGAGCAGGCTCAATCTTTCAGCAACACCGTCAAGCCTCTTACTGTTACTCACCGTCTCGATCCTGGGTGCAGCAGATGACGTTAGCTCCAACTTAACAGAGAATATCCGAGTCTTAGGCAGGAGCTTTCCCAGTTGTTTCTTCAAAGTTATTCTATGTACTTACTTTGCTACTCGATCCATCTTTACATCCTTCTATTCTCTCAGTAGGAAGTTATTCTTTCTCCTCCCTAGCCTGGATCCCACCCCATGGACCTTGCTAGACATTCTACTAAGCCTCCACTCAACCTTTCCTTCTTTTTCCTTCCACTCTGGGCTTCATATATAAATATTTTTCAAAGGTCTCATCTAAAAAGAAACAAATGAAGAAACTTCTCCCATCTCTATATACCCACGTTGTCTACAGTTGCTATCTCAACATATGTGCATTGCATTTATTCCCCACTCCCTGTTATCTTGTGTCTATTCATTTTTCAACCCTCTTCAAGTCTATCTCAAGCTTATTTTGAGCTCCCTTTTGGAGAATCCTTAAATAGTATTGAACTCTTTGCAGAGTTCCTAGTTTGCTTCACTAATTTCTCTCTATATATTCTTCTTGAGTGATTTCCTTTTTCTTTTCTCCTATGGCTTCGATTTTCAGTCTATTCTGATTGCATACAAATCCTATGTTACCAGCCCACATCTCTCTTTGAACTAGACGCTTGTATATCCAGTTGTCTGCCATTGTCACAGAGTCAACATACCTAAAACCGATAACCAATCTTACTCCCAATTTTCTGCTTCTTGCTCTTGAATTCTCTGTCTTGGTAAGTGGAAATAATATCACCCTAGTCATCAAACTCAAAACCTGAAATCCCTCCTTAAGACATTCTTTACAAACTCATTTCCCTCAAAACCCACAATATCCAATCAGTCTTCAATTTCTATTATTATAATCTCCTTTAAATCTGTTTCTTATTTCCCTGCCACTGCCTTAAGCTGCCATCACTTCTCATGTAGGAATGACTCAAAATTGTCTACTTAGTTTATAGCCTCTAGTTTTTCTCAACTTCAATCATTCCCCACATTTCAGTATAAAAATAATAAATCTGATCATTCTCCTTGCAGCTTAAATTTGGTGAGTGTCTATCTATAGCCTTCAGTGCAGTAGTCAGTCTCCTTGGCAAGGAGTACAAAGTCAATCCTGATCTGATTTTTGATTGCCACCCCACCCTCAGCTTTCTCCTCTGAATTCTCCATCTTCTAAAATGCTTCTCCTACAAATAAATGCAATATGCTTTGATTTTTTTCTCTATTTTGCTGCATAATAAGTATTTTTTGATTACTATCTCAGTCTTTTATTGACCACAGAATCCTGAAAAACGAATACTGTATACTATGCTAAATAAATGCCTATTGAATGAATAAAAAATTCATGCCAGCATATTAACACTCTAAGTTAATATTTCTAATGAAGGCAAAGAACAAATATTTAATTGGAATTGCCATTAAAGTTGACAGCAAAATTGCAAGCAGAGGCTTAATAAATATTCCAACTATTCTTTCTACTGGCAACTTAAGCCCATTTAGAAAATCTAGCAGCAGATAAAGCTTACTACATACCTGGTCATTTGTCCCATGTTGATGTTTCTCAAGTGGAAAATATGTGGTCTTCCCCTACAGAAACTGCTGTCTTGAAAGGGACTCTGTTCTACAAATAAACTCATGCATTCAAGGTTGAAGTCATAGGCAGGGGTCAACTCGTGAAAGCACTCATGTACCATAATAAATACACTAAGCATAATCCTGAGCATAATGAGGGAGCCACTCCGGAGAGCAAGATGCTAAGAGTTTCATTTTAGAACTTCATGTTTTGTAGAAATAAATTTTAAGGGAACAAGACTAGAGGTAATGAGAACAGAAGGAGGCTATTTTATGGTCCAAGAAGCAGATGACGAAAGGCTAATCTGGGTCTGTAATAGTAGAGATGAAGAGGAAGGATAAAATCCAGCATATTTAAGAATTAAGAGATTAGTAATAAATTGGAGATAGTATAGCATATGATCAGTCACAAGGTTCTGAATTAAGACTCTCTGGGTTTAAATTTTGGTAAATTCCTCCACTTATCATCTATGTGAATTTGGGCAACTTAGTTATCTTTCCTGGATCTCAATTTCCATCATAAAATGGCATGATAGTAGTATACACTTCGTAGAGTTTCAGAAATATTAAATGTGTTAATAACTGTGAAGTGATTAGAACAGTGCCTACCACAAACTAAACTTTCTATAGATGGACCTTACAAAAATGGAAAGCCAAAAACAAACAAACAAACAAATAGAAAAAACAACCACACACACATACACACAACCAGTGAATTATAGGCCATCAAAAGAGATGTGGGAAATTGGATGTGCAGGAAATCTACCAAAGAAGGAGTGGATTCTAAGAAGATAATGATTCAAATGCTGATAATTTTGAGTTTGAGGGTCTATATGACATTAGATGGAGTTATCCTACAACAAGGAGATTATTTGAATCAAAATGGAGAGAATGATCTAAATTGTAAAAAGAGATCTAGGTGTCCATTACCATATACATAATCATTGCTTTTTTTTTTTTGAGATGGAATCTCGCTCTGTTGCCCAGGCTGGAGTGCAGTGGTGCAGTCTCGGCTCTCTGCAACATTGGCCTCCCAGGTTTAAACGATCCTCCTGCCTCAGCCTCCTGAGTAGCTGAGATTAGAGGCCTGCGCCACCATGCCCAGCTAATTTTTGTATTTTAATAGAGACGGGGTTTCACCATGTTGGTCAGGCTGGTCTCTAACTCCTGACCTCATGATCTGCCTGCCTCGGTCTCCCAAAGTGCTGGGATTACAAGCATGAGCAACCACGCCTGGCGATCATTGCATTCTTAAGAGTGCCTGAGATTACCCAAGAAATGTACAATGAGGGAGAAGAGAAGAACATAGAGACTGAAGTCCTGGAGCACACAAATGTTTAAGACTTAGGCATAGAAAAAAATATTCTATAGATAATAGAGATGAATTGTACTTGTTATCCTTTACTAACTGTCAAATTACCCCAAAACTTAATGGCTAAAGGGTTAAGAATGTGAGAGTAGCTTGGCTAGCTGGTTCTGGCAGAGGGGTGCCTCAAGAGGTTACAATGAATCTGTTCTTCATAGGTTTCTTCTCTCAATTAGTGAGAGATGGCCTTGATAATAATATGTGATTTATGGTTTTATTATCCATTTGTACAAATAAAATTTTAATGACATCTTCAACAGTTTTTTCTACTTACTCTCTATTTACAACTGCCCTCCAAACCTCCACAACTTGCACTCCGAAATATTTCTTCATTGTGTCTCTCTCTTCCATTTTTAGTGCCATAAGCAATGTTTATTTCTTTTCAAGGAGCATTATATGAACAAATTCTTAAACAGGATAACTTCAATTGACCCCTATAATATGTCTGCCTCCTAGAACATGCAAGCCACTTGACCTTCTCTCTCTGAATCTAGCTTCTCGAACATCTGTTTATTCAGTACTCATAAAGAAACTTCCTTCCATCTTTGTGTTTTTCTGCTTTCTGTAATCTTGCCCCTTGGTCTCTTCTTCTAAGACTTTTGCTTTTCTTTCTATGATGGTTACAAGTATTGGTACATTTCATAATGCTTAACATTGAGCCTAGACTTCTTTTGGCATGGATAGATTTTTGCATTTCCCAATTCAGCTTTTGTTCCTATGCTTTCTGGGATGACCCCATCCTCACAGTTTCAGGCTGTACTCTCAGCTACCATCCCGGCATAGTGAGAAAGGCTGCTTTTTCTTGAGTCATTCAACAACATCCTAATTGATACCCTGACCAACAATCTATTATATTTGAAAGTGGCCCTCTACACTGCTGAGTTGATATTTGCCTTATGCCATTTACTTTCTAATCATTTCACATACAAATGCAGGTGCCTACAAATTACACCCCTCTATCAAAAAGCCACGATGCCACCAGTATTGTTCTTTTTTCTCACGATTGCTTTGGCCATTCAAGATTTTCTGTGGTTCCATACAAATTTCAGGATTGTTCTTTTTATTTCTGTGGAAAATGACATAAAATTTTGATAGGGATTGCACTGAGTCTGTAGATCATATTGGGCAGTATTACTATTTTAACAATATTAATTATTTCAAACCATGAATATTGGATATCTTTCCATTGATTTGTATATTTTCCATTTCTTTCATCAATGTTTTATGAATTTCATCATACAGCTCTTTCATCTCCTTGGTTAAATTTATTCCCAAGTGTTTTCTTTTTAATTCTGTAGTAAATAGTATTTTTAAAAGCTTCTTTTTCAGATAGTTTGTAGCTAGTGAGTAGAAATGCAACTGATTTTGCATGTTGATTTTGTATCCTGCAACTTTACTGAATTTGTTAGTTCTAATATTTTTTGTCTTTCTTTGTTTTTTGGGTGGAGTCTTTAGGATTTTCTACATCAAAGATTATGTCATCTGCAGACAATTTTACTTCTTCCTTTCTGACTTAAATGCCTTTTATCTCTTTCTTTTGCCTAATTGCTCTAGCTAAGACTTCTAGCACTATTTTGAGCAGAAATAGAGTGGGCATCCTTGTCTTGTTCCTGACGTCTGATAAAAATTTTCAGTTTTAACCACTGAGTATAATGGTCAATGTGGGCTTGTTGTATATGGCCTTTATTATGTTGAGATGCATTCCTTCTCTCCAACAAACCTAATTTGTTGAGAGTTTTTCTAATCTTTAAATGACGTTGAATTTTATTGAATGCTTTTTCTACATCTATTGAGATGATCATATAATTTTTATCCTTCATTCCATTAATGTGGTGTATCACAATTGTTGATTTGCATATGTTAAACTATCCTTGCATCCTAGATATAAATCTCACTTGATCATTGTGTATGATCATTTAAATATATTTCTGAATTCAGTTTGTTTATATTTTATTGAAGATACATATACATATATGTTAATCAGGGATATTGGTTTGTAATTTTCTTTTCTTGTAGTGTTTTTGTCTGGCTTTGGTATCAGGGTAATGCTGGTCTTATAAAATGAATTTGGAAATATTCCCTCTTCTTCAATTCTTTGGAATATTTTAAGAAAGTCTAGGATTAGTTCTTCTTTAAATATCTGGTAGAATTCATCAGTGATGCCTTCAGATTCTGGGCTTTTCTTTCATGGGAGACTTTTTGTAGTACTGATTCAATCTTTTTAATCATTATTGGTCTGCATTTTCTATTTCTTCATAATTCAGTCTTGATAGGTTGTATGTTTCTAGGAATGTATCCATCTCTTCTAGGTTATTCAATTTTTTGTGCATAATTTTTCATAGTAATATCTTACATTTATTTACATTTCTGTGGTATCGGTTGTACAGCTGTCCCTCGGTGTCTATGAGGAAATGGTTCCAGGACCGCTCACAAATACCTAAATCCTTAGATGCTCATATAAAATGGTGTGATATTTGCATATACCCTACGCTCAGCCTCCAGCATAATTTAAATATCTCTAGATTACTTAGAATACCTAAGTAATATAAGTGCTATTTAAATTTAAATAGTTGTTATACTGTAATGTTTAGAGGATAATGACAAGGGAAATAGTTTGTACATGTTCAGTACAGATGTAACCATTGTAGAATCAACTACATTTTTGATCCGATGATGGTTAAATCCATGAATGCAAAATCCGCAGATATGAAGAGCCAACAGTAATGTCTCCTCTTTCATTTCTGATTTTATTTGAGTCTTCTCTTTTCTTCCTGAGTTAGCCTAGCTAAAGGTTTGTTCATTTTGTTTCTTTTTTTAAAAACTAACTCTTGGTTTTCTTGGTCTTTTCTGTTGTTTTTCTGCTACCTATTTTATTTATTTCTGCTCTGATCTTTATTATTCTCTTACTTCAATTAACTTTAGTTTAGTAAGCTTAGTTTGCCCTTCTTTTTCTAGTTCCTTAAGATATAATGATAGGTTGTTTGAGAAATTCTTTTTTGATGTAGGCTTTTATTACTATAAACTTTTCTCTTAGAACTGCTTCTGCTGCATCCCATAAGTTTTGGGATGTTGTGTTTTCATTTTTATTTATTTTAAGATATTTTTAAACTTTTAATCTCTTTGTTGACTTATTGCTCAGGAACATGTTAATTTTTCCATATTTGTGAATTTTCCAAAATTTCTCCTGTTATTGATTTCTAGCTTCATACCATTGTGATCAAAAGAGATCATTAATATTATTTTAATATTCTTAAAATGTTTAAGATTTGTTTTATGGCCTAATACATGATCTATCCATAAGAATGTTCCATGTGTGCTTGATAAAAACATGTATTATGTTACTTTGGATGGAATGTTCTGTGTATATTTGTTAGGTCTACCTGGACTAAAGTGTAGTTCAGTTCCAATGTTTCCTTAATAATTTTCTCTCCAGATGACCTGTCTATTGTTGAACGTGGAGTATTGAGAAGTTCCCTACTATTATTTTATTGCAGTTTGTCTCTCCTTTCAGATCTATTAATATTTACTTTATACATTTAGGTGCTCTGATGTTGGGTGCATAGAAATTTAAATATTCTCTTGCAAAATTGACCCCTTCATTATTATATAAGGATCTTCTTTGTCTCTTCTTACAGTTTTTGACAAGTCAAAATTTTATCTGGTATGTTTAGCTATCCCTGCTGTATTTTGGCACTTAAAGGTGAAGTGAGTCTCATAGGCAGCATGTATAATAGTTGGGGCCTGCTTTTTAATCCATTTAGCTACTCTACATCTCTTGATTGAGTACATTTAAGATAATTATCGGTACGTAAGGACTTACCACTGCCATTTTGTTCATTATTTTCTGGTTGTTTTGTATGTTCTTTCTGGTTGTTTCTCTCTTGCTATCTTCCTTTGTGATTAGATAATTTTCTGTACTGATATGCTTTAATTCTTTGCTTTTTATGTTTTCTGTGTTTATTATAGGTGATTTTTTTGTGGTTTTCATGAGTTACCATGCAGCTTACATAAAATATCTATAGTTATAATAGGCTATTTTAAACTGTTAGCAACATAAATTCAATCACATTTTTAAAACTTCTACACTTTTCCTCCCCACATTTTGTTTTTGATGTCACAATTAACACCTTTTTATATTGTGTATTAAACTATTATAGCTATTATTATTTCTAATAGTGTTGTCTTTTAATTTTCATACTACAGATATACTTGATTTGTACATTATCATTATGGTATTAGAGTATTCTGAATTTGACTATGTACTTAATTTTACCAGTGAATTTTGTAATTTCATAAATTTTTTATGTTATGAATTTTCATTCTTTTCTTTCAACTTGAAGAACTCCTTTTAGCATTTCTTTTTTTTTTTTGTTTTACCTAACAGAAATACATATTTTTATTTACCAAAAGACATGTACAAGACTGTTCATGGTAGTTATATTAATAATAGGAAAAAAATTGGAAACTACCCAAATTCCTGTAAGTAGTAGATAAATTGTAGTATATTCACACAATGAAATACTTTTTAACAGTGAGAAATAAACAATCTACAACTGCATTTAACAGTATGGTTAAGTATCATAAACAGGTTTTGATGCATATATCTTCACATTTTTTTTTTTCATCACCAGTCCATTTACTTTTAATTAGCAATATATTTGGGGTTTTTAACTCCTACATATTTTTCTTTTTCTTTCTTTCTTTTTTTTTTTTATTATACCTTAAGTTCTAGGGTACATGTGCATAACGTGCAGGTTTGTTACATATGTATACTTGTGCCATGTTGGTGTGCTGCACCCATCAACTCGTCAACACCCATCAATTCGTCATTTATATCAGGTATAACTCCCAATGCAATCCCTCCCCACTTCCCCCTCCCCATGATAGGCCCCGGTGTGTGATGTTCCCCTTCCTGAGTCCAAGTGATCTCATTGTTCAGTTCCCACCTATCAGTGAGAACATGCGGTGTTTGGTTTTCTGTTCTTGTGATAGTTTGCTAAGAATGATGGTTTCCAGCTGCATCCATGTCCCTACAAAGGACGCAAACTCATCCTTTTTTATGGCTGCATAATATTCCATGGTGTATATGTGCCACATTTTCTTAATCCAGTCTGTCACAGATGGACATTTGGGTTGATTCCAAGTCTTTGCTATTGCGAATAGTGCCGCAATAAACATACGTGTGCATGTGTCTTTATAGCAGCATGATTTGTAATCCTTTGGGTATATACCCAGTAGTGGGATGGCTGGGTCATATGGTACATCTAGATCTAGATCCTTGAGGAATCTCCATACTGTTTTCCATAATGGTTGAACTAGTTTACAATCCCACCAACAGTGTAAAAGTGTTCCTATTTCTCCACATCCTCTCCAGCACCTGTTGTTTCCTGATTTTTTAATGATTGCCATTGTAACTGGTGTGAGATGGTATCTCATTGTGGTTTTGATTTGCATTTCTCTGATGGCCAGTGATGATGAGCATTTTTTCATGTGTCTGTTGGCTGTATGAATGTCTTCTTTTGAGAAATGTCTGTTCATATCCTTTGCCCACTTTTTGATGGGGTTGTTTGTTTTTTTCTTATAAATTTGTTTGAGTTCTTTGTAGGTCCTTTTAGCATTTCTTACAGGAAGGTCTAGAGGTAATGAACTTTCACAGCTTTAGTTTCTCTGGGAAATTTTTTATTCCTTCATCATTTATGAAGGTCAGAATTGCCAAGTATACTGTTCTTGGTTGGCAGTTTATTTTTCTTTCAGTACTCTTGAATATATAATCTCACTATCTCCTGGATTCAAGGCTTTTGCTGAAATATCTGCTAGTAATCTTATGTGAGCTCCCTCATATGTGATGAGTTGTTCTTCTCTTGTTTTCAAAATTCTCTTTGTTGCATGACTTTTGAGTTTTACTGTAATGTGTCTAAGAGAAGATCTCTTCAAATATAGTGTATTTGGGGTTCTTTGGGCTTCATAGACCTGGGTGCTCATTTTTTTCTCCACTTTGGGGGAATTTGCTGTCATTATTTCTTTAAATAAGCTCTCTACACTTTTGTGTTTCTCTCTTCCTTCTGGGGCACCGTAATACATATACTGGTTCACTTGATGGTGCCCATAGTTCCCACAGGACTTCTTCACTATTTTTTATTCTTTTCTATTTTTTGTTTTTCTGATTGGTAATTTCAAATGAACTGTCTTTGAGCTTATGATTCTTTCTTCTGTGTGATAGAATCTGCTACTGAAGCTCACTATGAAATTTTTCAGCTCATCTGTTGTGTTAACTCCCTAAATTTGGTTGTTTGTGCTTTTTTATGCTATCTCTCTATTGAACTTCTAATTTTGTTCATATATTTCTTTCCTGATTTCATCTAGTCTTCTGTCTGTATTCTCATGCAGCTCAATGAGCTTCTTTAAGATAATTATTTTGAATTAGTTTTCAGGCAATTTGTAAATTTCCACTTCTTTAGGGTCAATTACAGGTGCTTTATTTTGTTCCTTTGGTGGTGTCATGTTTCCCTGATTATGTGTGATCTTTGTGGCCATGCATATCTATGCCTTCGAAGAAGTAAGCACTTATTCCATTCCTTAAAGACTGACTTCAGCAGGGATAACCCTTCATTAATCAGTTTGTCCAGAGATTCTGGGCAAGTCATCTGGCATGGTCCACAAGCAGGCTTGATGCTGGAGTCCTTGAGCAGACGTGATTGGCTCCTTGATTCACTGGAGAAGGCCTGGAGCTTGGGTCTGCTGGAACGAGCCTGGTGCCTGTATCCATAGAGGTCAGCCTAGCACTGGAGTTTACAGAAGTGGGCCTGGACCCTGGATCCAGTGGGTCCACTGGATCTTGAGGCTATAAGGACCATCCTGGAGCCTGAATTCATGAAGGCTGGCCTGGAGCCTGGGGCCAATAGGGCTGGCTTTGCACTGGGATGGGCCTAGAGGCTGTATCCCTGGTCTCAGGCCTGATTTTTGGATTTGCAGTGGCCATTCTGGCACTGGGTAAAACTGGAGCCTGAGTCTGCAGAGACCAGCCTTTGAGACTGAGTCCCAGATTCTGGCCTGGTGCCTGAGGTCATGGAAGCTGGCCTGAAGCTGAGATATATGGGTGCCAGCCTGGCATAGCTGGAGGCTTAGTCTGCAAGTAAAATCCTGAGTCTGGGGATACAGGGATCAGCCTCATTCTGGGCCTGTCTAAAGCCTGAGTTGAGGCTGGAACCTTTGTCCATGAAACTGGCTTCAGGCCTGAGGCCACAGAAGCTGGCCTGCCACTGGTTAAGCCTGGACCCTGTATCTATAGGGTGCTGGGATGTAGCTAGAGTCAAAGACTGGAGTTTTATTTAATAAGTAATTGTAAAAGAAGTGGTTTTCATTTTATTTTGTTTTAAAAGAGGAGCCATAAAAGCTTGCAGCAAAAATATTTCTTAGTCTGTTGTATCAGGAGAGGCGAAGTGATATTTCGGGTAAAACTTGAAACAGGAGTGGGAATTAATCAACCTGAGGCCTATGATTTGTGTGTATGTGTGAGAGGGAGTGTGTGTGATGTGTGTGCTATGGGAGGATTGGGGGGGGGAAGAGTAAGAGAACATTCCAGAAAGTCAAAGCAGCATAAAAGGGACTTAGGGTAAGAACAGCATGGGTTGTGGAACAGCTAGATGGCTGACACACAATGATGGAAAGATTGACTAGAAATAAACCTAGTTTAGACTATATTAAAGTCATCAGAAATACATTGGAAGGATCTAAGTAGGGAAGTAGCAGTGGTTAGTTTGCTTTTCCCTGTTATGCTAGGAAGTTTCTTCAACATGCCTTGTTTTAAAGATAACTATATACATTTCAGTCTTTTCATGAGACAGTAGTAGCTTTAGGTTTCCCATGCAGAACAACCACTCAATACATACTACTAAATCCAATTCATGACACTGTCTGAAGATACAGGTGTCCCCTTCCCAGACGAGTTACACCTAATTCAGAAGATCTCTGAAAAGAGAACTGAAGCACTTATATATCAACCCTCTCATTGACAATAACCTGACAATAGCCAAGTTGGCAAAAAAAAAAAAAAAGTTTAATTGAAAGTTTAGTGTTGAAGGAACATACCTCAAAATAGTAAGAGCTGTATATGAAAAACCCACAGCCAATATCATACTGAATGGGCAAAAGATGAAAGCATTCTCCTTGAAAACCGGCACAAGACAAGGATGCTTTCTCTGATGACTCGTATTCAACATAGTATTGGAAATTCTGGCCAGTGCAATCAGGCAGGGGAAAGAAATAAAGAGTATTCAAATATGAAGAGAGAAAGTCAAATTATCTTTGTTTGCAGATGACATGATCCTATATTTAGAAAACCCCGTTGTCTCAGCCCAAAAGCTTCTTAAGCCAATAAGCTACTTCAGCAAAGTCTCAGGATGCAAAATTAATGTGCAGAAATTGCTAGCATTCTTATATACCAACAACAGGCAAGCAGAAAACCAAATCATAAATTAATTCCCATTCACAATTGCTAAAAAAAAAAAAACCAAAACTTGTAAAAAAACGCACGTGAAGGACCTCTTCAAGAACTACAAACTACTGCTCAGGGAAATCAGAGAGGACTTAAGCAAATGGAAAAACATTTCATGCTCACAGATAGGAAGAATCAATATTGTGAAAATGGCCATACTGCCCAAAGTAATTTATAGATTCAATGCTATTCCCATTAAACTACCACTGACATTCTTCATGATTTAGAAAAAAAAAACTAATTTAAAATTCATGTGGAAACAAAAAAGGGCCTGTATAGCCAAGACAATTCTAAGCAAAAAGAACAAAGCTGGAAGCATCACACTGCCTGACTTCGAACTATAGTACCAGGCTACAGTTATCAAAATATAATGGTACTGGTGCAAAAACAAACACATAGACCAATGGAACACAATAGAGAACTCAGAAATAAGACTGCACACCTACAACCATCTAATCTTCAACAGCTCTTACAAAAACAAGCAATGGGAAGAGTATTCCCTATTTAATAAATAGTGCTGGGAGAACTGGCTAGTCATATGCAGAAAATTGAAACTGGACCTCTTCCTTATGCATTATACAAAAATTAACTCAAGATGGACTAAAGACTTAAATGTAAAACCAAAAGCTACAGAAATCCTAGAAGAAAATCTAGGCAATACTATTCAGGACACAGGTGTGGGCAAAGATTTCATGATGAAAATGCCAAAGCAATTGCAACAATAACAAATATTGACAAACGGGATCCAATTAAAACCAAAAGCTATAAAAATCCTAGAAGAAAATCTAGGCAATACCATTCAGGACATAGGCATGGGCAAAGATTTCATGATGAAAATGCCAAAGCAATTGCAACAAAAACAAAAATTGACAAATGGGATCCAATTAAACTAAAGAGCTTCTGCATGGCAAAAGAAACTACCGTCAGAGTGAACAGGCAACCTATATAACAGGAGAAAATTTTTGCAATCTATTCATCTGACAAAGATCTAATATCCAGAGTCTATGAGGAACTTAAACAAATTTACAGGAAAAAAAAATAACCCCATTAAAAAGTGGGCAAAGGACATGAACAGACACTTATCAAAAGAAGACACTCATATGGCCAACAAACATATGAAAAAAAGCTTAACATCACTGATTATTAGAGAAATGCAAATCAAAACTGCAATGAGATACCATCTCAAACCAGTCAGAATGACAATTATTAAAAAGCCAAAAACAACAGATGTTGGCAAGGTTACAGAGAAAAAGGAATGCTTTTACACTGTTGGTGGGAGTGTAAATTGGTTCAACTATTGTGGAAGACACTGTGCCAACTCTTCAAAGATCTAGAAGCAGAAATACCATTTGATCCAGCAATCCCATTACTGAGTATATATCTGAAAGGATAGAAATCGTTCTATTATAAAGATATATGCATGCGTATGTTCACTGCAGCACTATCCACAATAGCAAAGACTTGGAATCAACTCAAATGCCCATCAATGATAGAGTGAATAAAGAAAATGTGGTACATATACACCATGGAATACTATGCAGCCATAAGAAGGAACAAGATCACGTCCTTAGCAGGGATATGGATGGAGCTGGAAGCCATTATCATCAGCAAATTAACACAGGAACAGAAAACCAAACACCTCATGTTCTCACTTATAAGTGGGAGCTGAATGATGAGAACACGTGGACACGTTGGGGGAAAAACACTCACTGGGGACTGCTGGGGGTAGGAGTGGGAGAGCATCAGGAGGAATAGCTAACAGATACTGGATTTATACCTAGGTGATGGGTTGACCTGTGCAGCAAACCACCATAGCACGTTTACCTATGTAACAAATCTGCACATCCTGCAGATGTACCCCAGAACTTAAAATAAGTTGAAAAAAAAAAGTTTGCTATATTATAAGCCCTTTATATGCATTATCTCACTAAATTTTTATAAGACCTTTTGTGCTAGATACGATGAATATCCGTTTTATAGACTAAGAATCATACTAAGCACATAGAGATTGTTGCATAATCACTTTAAAGTCACAGAGTCTGTATTTGAACCGCAGGAATCTGACTCCAGCACTTTTGCTCTTAAGTCCTTTGTTCTACTGCCTTTCAAAGAATTGCTTGATTTCTGTTTGGTTCTGTTCTGCTTGTTTTTCCTTTTGTTTCGTATCTTGTTTTTAACAACACTTTTTAATTCTCTTTTAGACCAAAGGCGAGAAAAATTTAAGAACCGAACATTATGAAGAACAAATTGAAGCATTTAAAAGTATCGTCCAAGAGAAGACATCAAATTTTAATGCAGATATATCTCTAAAATTTACACCCACTGAAGCAAATAAAGTTAAAACTGAAAAGTCTTCTGCGGAAAAAGCCTCCTCAGATTCTTTACGTGGCCGGGGTAGTTTTCGGTTTTCATATTCCAAAAATGAAACTTACCAACTATTTTTGTCATATTCTTCAAAGAAGGTAAGACCAAACAGTCAATATAGGAATATAATGGAAAGGTTCCAAACTAACCAGACTCTTTAAGTATTTAGAGCAAATAGAAATCATAAAAAGGAAAAGAAACATAGATCAAATTCTCAAATATGTAGCTAGCACGTCAGAAAGAATACTAACTGGAAAAAAAATCTGGTAGAACCTTTGGCAGTGGTAAATGAATCATATGTTTGGTGGTAGTGAGCAGAAAATGTGTATTAAGAATTTAGAGCATTTTTTGACTGAGACTGTGGTAATATACCATTCAATTTATATGATGATCAGAATTTTAATGAAGAATTGTACTGAAGAATTCTGGTAATTCATTGCAATGCCTTACCTACAATGATCACTGTTTATTAACTACAAAATGTGTCTCTAAAGGAATGATGCTATGAAATTATACACATTGCACACAAAATTGGTCTGATTACTTTGTAATCATACATTTAATTTGAGACTTTGAAAATGTGTTGTGTTTTTTTTTAATATTTGAGCCAGATTTTGAAGTTTGTTCTACCACTCTTGGAATAAATGTAAAATATACTCTCTGTAATCAACATGTTGCCAGTAAAATGCTCATTCTTCCTTTTCTGATACCACAGTCACCTATTTAGACAAACTTCTCCCACATTAACAATAATAATTCACTTTTAGCACTTACATTATGTCCAACTATGTAACTGTTTTGTAGGGGTCTATACATTACCTCTCTGTTTACAAGCATACCCACTCAAGTGTACAGGTGGAAAACTCTTTAAATCATTCAACAAATGTTTAATTGTGAGCTCTCTGGCCTAGATACTTAGAATACATTTGTGAACCAAGCTGATGAAAATTTTTGTCCTCATGGGGTTAAAAGGTCCACAGAAAGAGACAGCCAAAAATAATACATATAATAGAAAAAAAGAAGTAATGTGGTATTTACAAAGTATTAAGTGCTGTGGTATACAAGGAAAATTAGTGTAACATGAAGGAAAGCAGGGATGCCTGCATGTGGCATGATTAAAAAGGAAGTTCAGGGTCAGCTTCGTGGAGATGAGAGCTGACCAAAGCTTTGGAGGAGAGGAAATAGCCAAAGAGTAAGATTTCAGATTATTTATCTGATGGAAGGGACTGTTAGAGAAGTCTCTAATGTAAGAAAAACCTGGTGTGATAAAAGTTAGTCAAACTGAATCAGAAAGATAAAAAATTTAAAAAGTTACCTTGAATCAGATCATGAAGAAGTTCCAAGTCCACTCAGCATGGCTTTTTTTCTGAGTGACACGGGAGGTCACCTGAGGGTTTTTATTTTTATTTTTAATTTAATTAAATTAGTTTATTTATTTTGAGATGGATTTTCACTCTTGTTGCCCAGGCTGGAGTGCAATGGTGTGATCTTGGCTCACCGCAACCTCCGCCTCCTGGATTCAAGCAATTCTGCCTCAGCCTCCCGAGTAACTGGGATTATAGGCATGCACCACCACGCCTGGCTAATTTTGTATTTTTAGTAGAAACGGGGTTTCTCCATGTTGGTCAGGCTGGTCTCGAACTCCCGACCTCAAGGGATCTGCCCACCTTGGCCTCCCAAAGTGCTGGAATTACAGGTGTGAGCCACCGTGCCTGGCCTACTTGAGGGTTTTTAATAGAAGATTGACATTCCCTATTACATTTTAAATGATTACTCAAGGTATTCTGTCAAGAAGAGATCATAGGTGCTAAGAGCCAAAGCAAGGAGTCTTGCTAAAAGTTATTGAAGGGATCCAGGTGAGACATGATGGTAGTTCAGTAGTTCAGATAGGACAGTTATAGAGTCAAACATAAGTCCAAGGTTTTTGGCCTGAGCAACTAGAAAAATGGAGTTGCTAATAAACTTGCTCAGATAGAGCAGGTTTGGAGAGGGAGACCAGTAGTTAAATTTTAGTTAGGTTAAGTTTGAGGTGTTTATTATACATCCACTTGGCAATACCAAGTAGGAGTTGGTGTTATGAGGCTGGAGTTTGGGGAGAAGACCTGGAATTGAGCTATACATTGACTTGTTGACTTAGTCATGGGGTCACTAACAGAGTTAGTGTACATAGAAAATAGAATACAATCAAATACCAAACTTGGGGAACTTCAATAGAAAATAAGTAAAACAAACCACAAAGTGCCCAATAACTTTGCTACTTAGAGTGTGATCTATGGAACAGCAGCATCAACATCGCTAGGAAGATAGAATCTTAAACTGTGCTCCAGAATTGCATTTTAACTGAATCAGTATTGCATTTTAACAAGATTCTCCAGGTGATTTGTTCACATTTTATAGTTAGAGAAGCACTGGCCTAGAAGACAAGAAAATAATCTCTAGTAAGAAGAAAAGAGTGATGAACTGTGTCAATTGCGCTAACATGTCAAAGAAGATGAGGGCTAAGAAGTGATCATAGGCTTTAGGATTATGAAAGTCATTGGAGACATTGACAAGAGACGTTTTGTTGGAGTAGTGAGGTCAGGAGCATGAATGATGGGAAGGGGAGAATTGAAAATGCACAGTATAGAAAACTGAATAAATTTTGCTTCTAGTGAGGGCAAAGAAACGGGTAGTGGCTGGGCAGGCAAGCTAGGGCAAGGGAAATTTTTTGTTGATTTAAGATAGAAGAAACAACTGTGTATTTGGATGGTAATGAGCTAAGAGTTACCTTTGAAGTAAATTGACCCAAAGAACATCACATGTCTTTCTTACCCCAAATCCCAAGATATACTTCCCAGTTTTAGCAAAACTGAAAAGAAATCCAAATATGCTGTGAATAAAGCATTTGAGAATTCTTGTGCAAGTCAGGAGATGAAGAGCTCATTGACCTATAACATACAGGCTAAGTCACTATAAGATTTTTATTAAGGACTGGATCACCCACTGTCACCTAAAGTTAAATCATGATGACAACAATGTGCTTTAAGAACACAGACAGTTTGGTGTGATGTTCATATATCACAAGGTATATCTTTAAAAAGAAATAAAATATTTTAAACTCCCACATAATCATCATATGTTAACCACAGCTGTTAGGAGACCCTCAAAAGATCCATTTGCAAAATTGTAGGTGTCAATTGTAGTTTAGTTTTCATCAGGACAAGCTATGGCATTGAATCACACAGTTCACTGCCCTAGTTTTCTCCGGGAAAGGTAAGCCATCAGCCCTGGCCCTGGAAACATTTAACTGTTGAGTTGTTTAGGCTGACTTGAGTTCCGTGTCTCAAAATATTGTCTGTCCTGTCTCTGTCATTAAAAATTGAGAGGGTGGACTGGAAGGGACAAGGAGACCTCAGACCTGGGTTTTTAGTACCAATGCCTTCAAGTATTATTTGTATGTTTTGGACCAAATAACTTGATATCTTTAAATTAGTTTTCTCATCTGCATAATAGTAAGATTGGGCTTTATAGATAATGCTTCCATTTCCTTCCACTGTTGTTTTTAAAACAACTTAGGTATAATTTCATAAAATAAAATGCAAAAATTTTAAGTGTATAGTTTCATGAGTTTTGATAATTACGTACATTAGAGTAGCCACCTCCTTTAGCAAGAGAATTTTTTTAATGTTTTAACACAGAAGACACAAAAGCATATTTAGATGGGAATTATTTAAGATCTATGTTTAAAATACATTGAGTTAAAGAACATCACACCGCCTGTAATCCCAGCACTTTGGGAGACTGAGACGAGTGGATCATGAGGTCAGGAGATCGAGACCATCCTGGCTAACACGGTGAGACCCCGTCTCTGCTAAAAAGTACAAAAAACTAGCAAGGCAAGGTGGTGGGTGCCTGTAGTTCCAGCTATTCGGGAGACTGAGGCAGGAGAATAGCGTAAACCCGGGAGGCGGAGCTTGCAGTGAGCTGAGATCCGGCCACTGCAATCCAGCCTGGGCGAGAGCAATACTCCATCTCAA
>NW_012115489.1:4853996-4856448 GCF_000951035.1 Colobus angolensis palliatus | reverse complement strand
AAAAAAAAAAAAAAAAAAAAAACAAGAACATCACACCAAGAAAATTCCATCATGGAGACAGACTTGGGCTTCTTACCCCAAGAAAAATTCTTTATGCCCTTTTCAATTCCCTACCACCTAAGAGGTGATCACTGCCCAGATTTATCTGACCACAGCTTAGTTTTGTCTAGTCTAGAACTTCATATAAATGGAATCATACAGGATATGCTCTTCTATGTCTGACTTCTTTTACTTAGTATAATATTTTTGAGATTTATTTGTGTTGTTACTTGTATCAGTAGTTTTATTGTCCTTTTTATTGATGATTAATATTCCATTGTGTTAATATGCCACAGTTGTTTATTGATTCCTCTCTTGGTGGACATTTGAAATGTTTTCAATTTTAAGCTATTCTGACAAATGCTGCCATGAAATTCTTATACAGATACTTTTGTGAACAAAATTTTTATTAGGTAAGTATGTAGGAGTGGAATTGCTGGCTGATCATAAGCAAATGCGTGTTTAACACTATGGGAAACTGCCAAACAGTTCTTCAAAGTGGCTATCTAATTTTACCAGTAATGTAGGAGAGTTTTAGTCACTGCACATTCTCATCAATAGTTGATGTTGATAGTATTTCACATTTAGCCATTCTGGTGGATTAGAGTGGTATCTCATGGTCACTGCTAAAACATTTAGTGTCTATGGAAGTTCTAAATTTCATACGTTTTCATTTGCTGTGATGGATAAAACACATGTTTCTCTTCTTCATCTACTCTACAACACAGGAAAAAATGTTCCTGCATGTGAAAGGAGAAATTCATCTGGGAAGATTTATGATGAGAAATCGTGATGTTGTGCTCACAACAACTTTCGTGGATGATATAAAAGCTTTGCCAACTACCTATGAAAAGGGAGAATATTTTGCCTTTTTGGAAACCTATGGAACCCACTACAGTAGCTCTGGGTCTCTGGGAGGACTCTATGAACTAATATATGTTTTGGATAAAGCTTCCATGAACCGGAAAGGTATGCCTAGAAATAGAGCTCTGACTTCAAGTACGGTTTTGACCAAACATTATTTTGTTCACCAACCTCTTTGAATGGTTAAAATCTTAAGAATACAAAGCCCTGTCACCGGCTCCTTTGAGAGGACTCTCTTCCTGCCCTTTGGCACCTAAAATCCTGTTAAATAGCAAATTGACTTCCATCTCAAATAAGCTGACTTGGTCATATTCTACTCAGCAGCAGCACTGAGAGATGGATCAATTGTATTGCAATTTCACATCTATTAGAAGGTGGCACTTTTAGTGAAATACTAAACAAAAGATGAAGGAAAGTACAGACATAATTTGTATAACCTACTTCTTAATCAGCAGACTAGTCCAATTTCCATATCACAATTATCTTCCAGAATATACTTCAATATTGGAGGGAAAATATTGTTCTAAATTTTCTTTTGGCGAGAAAAGAAGAATCAGTGTTATCATATAAATCTAATATCTGAAAGCAAGGGTAGAAAATTGGTTTTACCTCATGTGATGACACTTCTCATTATGTGGTGGTGGTTGAATTGGGCTCATGTTAAGTAGATTTCTGGTCATGGGGAAATCACGGGGAAAAGGACCATGGTCAATTATCAATGTCGGTCACAGATAGAAGATAGGCCTACTGATACATAGTTATTGGCCTGGCCTAAAGGGTTCGTCTAAGTCTTTTAAGAAAAATGTAAATGCAAAGTGACTATATAAGTAAGTTATAATCATTCATGTTGTAAGTAATTATGGCTAGTTATAATATTCCTTAAGGAGGTGATGGATGCCAGGATGCCTCCTCTCTGCCCTTATAACTATAGGTGTGTCTCTTAGGGAGGAAAGCGTTGCTAAAAACCACTTTAATGGCTTTTATGGGGTCAGAGTGTCAAGGTGTCAGGTGCTAAGTGAAGTGTGGAATGTAACTGTGAGGTAAAAGCCTGACACTCTCCCCAAGGTCAGTAAATACTTTAGGGATAACAAAACGACATAGCCAGAACCAGCTGGTCTTGATGCCTCAGTCTTGTTTTGGGTAGAGAGAAGCTCTCCCGGGGCGAGTGGAATGTAACATTACTTACCTTACACTTTCACAGGGCTATATCCACAACACAGTGAAGTCACTGTGAGCTCCACCTGGAAGCTATATTGATGGAGATATCACATAAGGGAGGGGTACAAGAGGGCACAGGTCTTGAGTAACTTGAAAATGAGAAAAGTTTATGAGTGGTGATCAAAACACAAAGAAATCTTCAGACTAGGAGTTGCTTTGGTGGAAAAGCTCCATAGGCTGAGATCTTTAATCCTGAATAATTCAGAAGCTACTTACCTTCTGGTCTTTTTTTTTTTTTTTAATTTATTTATTTATTTTTATTATACTTTAAGTTCTAGGGTACATGTGCATAACGTGCAGGTTTGTTACATATGTATACTTGTGCCATGTT
>NW_012115489.1:4832560-4848891 GCF_000951035.1 Colobus angolensis palliatus | reverse complement strand
AGGTTTCCTTGAGCTGCTGTGAGCTCCACCCAGTTCGAGCTTCCCAGCAGCTTTGTTTACCTACTTAAGCCTCAGCAATGGTGGGCGCCCCTCCCCCAGCCTCGCTGCTGCCTTGCGGTTAGATCTCTGCAGACTGCTGTGTTAGCAAGGAGGGAGGCTCCGTGGACATGGGACCCTCCCGGCCAGGTGAGGGATATATTCTCCTGGTGTGCCCGTTTGCTTAAAGTGCGTTATTGGGGTGGGAGTTACCCAATTTTCCAGGTGTTGTGTGTCTCAGTTCCCCTGGCTAGGAAAAGGGATTCCCTTCCCCCTTGCACTTCCCAGGTGAGGCGATTCCTCACCGTGCTTCAGCTCTCGCTGGTCAGGCTGCAGCAGCTGACCAGCACCGATTGTCCGGCAATCCCTAGTGAGATGACCCCAGTATCTCAGTTGAAAATGCAGAAATCACCAGTCTTCTGTGTCCTTCGCGCTGGGAGTTGGAGACTGGAGCTGTTCCTATTCGGCCATCTTGCTCTGCCCCCACCTTCTGGTCTTAATAGACAAGGATCATCAGGTCAATTCTAGTGACTTTGAAGAGGAAGTCCTCTTTCTCACTTCTCCAGTGCCAATATCTGAGGACCAAGTTATGTCCTCTGCTTCAATTTAGGATGTCTGAACATGAAAGTGTCCACTGCTGAGGCAGAGAATCTGAACACTTTAGGGTCACCCAGGTATCTTTCACCCTCATCTTCAGAAGCAGAGACCTCACACTTCTTAAGGATAAGGTTAGAAATCTAGAATTATGGATTTCTGGTATTGTTTTCCATTTTTATCCTCTCTCTTCCCTTCCCATGGGAAATGCCACCTGATAGTTTCTAAGTTCTTACTAATTGTGGGTGCATGAGAAGTATTTGGTAGATGAATAAACGCCTAAATGCCCCCAGAGGTCTACCCCGACACTCCTTGTAGAACCCCATGATTAACCTCATTTCATTTTTTTCTTTCCTTTTTCACAAAGCATTTTGGCTCCCAGAACAAATAATCACAAATTCATGTGTGTGTGTTTGCATGTATGAAATAAGAAATGATAAATAAGGGCAAAAATTGACATGGTCAATGAACTGTCATCTGGGCTGTTTACCCTTAAAATACAGGAATAATTATTTTTCTGAATTGCAAAAACACATAATAACTGATAGACTTTGAAAATATTAGGATTTTTCTTTCTAGTAACTGGGCACCTACACACCATAATGAGTCAGTTTCCAAGACTGATATCTACCAAGTAGCATTCATAGAACGAAAGCAAAGTGGCTACATACATCAGCCATCTGTTGAAAGCAATGAACCAGCTACATTAAGGATGAACTAAGTCTTCCAAAGAGGATCAGGAGATGTTGATATATCTCATGACCAAATTATGAAGTTGATACAGAGAAGTACTTAGTAGCTAGACAGCTCTGGGTTCAAATCCAAACTTACTAGCTGAGTAATGAGCCATTAGAAGGTTATCCAACTGCTCTGCAATTCCACATTTTCATCTGTACAATGAGGACAATATAGTACTTACTTCATAAGGCCAGTGTGAGGATTAAATTAGTTAAAGCACACAAAATGCTTAGAAGGATGCCAGACATGTGATAAGCATTCAATATATGATAGACATTGTTGTCCCTCTTCTATGACATTACAGATAAAAGACTTTACTATAACCACCACAGTCTGACCTACATCCCTTTAAACCATGTGGTAGACTTAATGTGTCCTTTGCCATTAAGTTGACAAGCAAAGTCAAAGGGAGGTCACTATAATCTAATACGAGGACAAAGCAGGACAGACATGACGGCACATTTGAATTTAGTAATGGTATATAGGAACCTAAGTAAGGATGTTTCTTGAAAATAGCAAAATTGGAATTTATTTGTGATGTTGATAGACATTGTCTAATAATTTTCAAATAAATTCATTAAACAGGTGTTGAACTAAAAGATGTAAAGAGATGCCTCGGGTATCATCTGGATGTATCTCTGGATTTCTCTAAAATCTCTGCTGGAGCTAAAGTTGATAAAGATGATTGTGTAAAGAGGGGAGAGGGTAGAGCTGGTAAGTGTGGCTTCACTTGTTAGACTTTGTAAAGCCTGGGGGTAGATGTCAATGAGCACTGCCCTCTTGCAATGAGCCCTCTTAATTGTCTATCCTCTTTGTGCTTAAAAACTATCTTTTATGTACAGTGGTTTTCAAACCACTATAAACACAGATAGCCCAGGGACATGTATTCACCAGTATCGCTATTGTGCTGGTTGTACAGTACACAACTCAAGGGGGTGTGATTCACACAGTAGTCATTTTAGACTTGTATGTTTATCATGGCAATAGTAAGAAAACATTTTCATAAATGTTTCCTTTCTTCACCCTAATTTTAACAAAGCTTCCAAATAAGCAAGTGACAACGTTCGTGCATCCATTAACAAAGGACAAGGCCAAAACCATTTCCCCAACTCCACCTTCCACCTAAATAGAAATCCCTAATTAATCCTTAACTTTAAATCGGTACCTAACCTTTTCAAACATACAAATATATTTGGTATAAATATTACTTCCTACTGTTAATCTTTAGCAGATTTACAAGCATGAATTGGTGCTAGAGTTCTCAACTTTTCCTCTAATCAGAAATACCTGAGAATGTTTAAAAAATACAAATGCTTAAAACTCACCTTTAAAGAAAGAGTCAACTGGTAGTGGGGAGGCAAAAGTGGGGAAAAACTTGATATATTTAAAAGCATATCAACCAATAATATGTGTCCATGATTGAAAAACCAATGATGAAGTGGTGGAAAAAAACTGAATTTCCCATTATATGGTGTAATTTCTATATTTGGTCCTTAAGCTAACTGTGTAATCTCTGGCTAGTCACTCCACCTCTCTGTTTCCAATTTCTCTTCTATAAAAATGAAGAGAGGATGACAAAATTTGTCTTGAAATTCCTTTCCAGTTTTAAAAATTCACAGCTGTAAAAGACTTACAAAGGTTTGTTAAAAGAGGCTTAGTCTCTAGAGAGACACTGAGGAAAAGATGGGTAGACTGGGAGTGGACAGAAATGTTACTTTTCACATTATTCTTTTTTGAACTCTTCTTTTTGTAATATTAAAATATATCAAAGCAAATGTACACAAATATAATTATGAAGGTAAGTTTGCAACAGAAAATATATATTACACCCAAAGTCATATTTAGTTCCCATGTGTACATGTTTGTATGTGAGGAGCTGTGAAGTATCGGTGTATCTAGACCATGGGTAACATTTTTATTTTTTAAAGGAGGTGACAGAAATCTACAATTGGCTCCTAATGTAAATTTCCATTGTAGATTTGAGGTGAAAAAATGCATAAGCAATATTTACAATTAAAATTTAATAAATATATTAGGTTGTATTTTACTAAAAGGACTCAATAAATATTTATCACATGTCCTTTTGATAACTAGCCATAGAACTACAACTGCTTCTCTTTAAGTCTTTCTTCTCTCCTCAGTAAACATCAGCAGTGATACCCTCATAGATGATGTTATTTCACTCATAAGAGGTGGAACCAGAAAATATGCATTTGAACTGAAAGAAAAGCTTCTCCGAGGAACCATGATTGATGTGACTGACTTTGTCAACTGGGCCTCTTCCATAAATGATGCTCCTGTTCTCATTAGTCAAAAAGTAAGAAACGTGTTTATTTTCAAATAGAAGACTGTGTCTTTTTTTTATTAAATGTCACATTGTTTCAGGTGAACTGTTAGCTTCATCTGAAAGAGACGTGAACATTCGGATACACTCCCATCTCTTCCCCCAAAGGAGGCATGGCATAGAGGAAAGGCATGGTGTGGAGTCACACCATCCTGGCTGACTTCCTGTCTCTGTCTCACTAGGTGTGGGATATTTTCTGACCTCTACAACACTGAATTCTCCAGGACTCCATGTTTATTCTGAGAATTTAACGAAATTGCTTATATAGAACATAGAGCACACACTGTAACAAGATAGGTACTCACATATGGTTAGTTCCCTCCGGTTGGCCCCTTGCCTTCCCATGGTCATGGTGTTCCACTATCATATCTAACACAAGAGAATTGTATTTACTAAGGGTCTTTTTTTTTTTTTTTTTTTTGAGACAAGTCTCACTGTGTCACCCAGGCTGGAGTGCAATGGCGCAATCTCGGCTCACTGCAACCTCCTCCTCCCGAGTTCAAGTGATTCTCATGTCTCAGCCTCCTGAGTAGCTGGGATTACAGATGCGCACCACTACATCCAGCTAATTTTTTTGTATTTTTAGTAGAGACAGGGTTTTGCCATGTTGGCCAGGCTGGTCTCAAAACTCCTGGCCTCAAGTAATCTGCCTGCCTCAGGCTTCCAAAGTCCTGGGATTACAGACGTGGGCCCCCCTGCCTGGCCTAAGGGTCTTTATGAAAGAAATGTTCATAAAGTCTACAAGAAAATAAGACTAATGGTGAACAATTCTTATGGTCAGTAAATTTTTCCCTTTTTCTATCTTGATTATAATAGTTTTCAGCTTACAACCCCTTTGGGAGTTCATAGTCAAGTTCTTATTCCCAGAGGAAAAAAAAAAAAGTGTTATCATTGTAAGGATATAAATGACAATGTTATTTAGCCTCATCTTTCTTTCCCCAAGCTACCTAAAACTGGTATGCATTTTTCTTTACTTCTTTTATTACTAGTACTATTAGTAAGTGCTTTTTCTCTACTTCCCATTATAACTTTCAATTTTCTCCATGTGTTTTACAATTTGCTTTCCTCAGATCATGTTTATTTTTAACTGCTCCCTACTCCAGTCTGATTAACTTGAGTTACAGAAATTTTAACATTTTCATAGGACTAGTTATTGGATAATTTTATTCCTTTATTCTATTTTATTGTCTTTAAAGAATGAGTGAAACCTCTAAGACTATCTCCTTTATGTGAAGAAGAAAGAAACTGGAAATTTTCATAATCTATTCTCCCTTTATGCTATAGAAATATAGCCATTCATAGATATGCAATGTATTTATGAGTTAAAATACTTTGTCCCAAAGTAGGACAAAAAGGGAGGAAAAGCTGGTGAAATTCCATGTATGAAATTAAAATCAGAAGATGCCTCTTTGATCTTATTAAATTTGAATCTTACATAAATTTATTATCTTGAACTCAGTAAAATAAATTTATCTTGGAAGATATTAAATAAGAAAAAAATGAGTAATTTAGGTGAATATTTACATCCAGATGAACATTCCAGGCTCTACAAAGCAAGTTCAACTGTCTTTCTACAAATTCAAGAGTGTTCTCTGAAGAGGTCTTAATAATAGTTCAGCATGTTCTAGAGATAATTTTTTAAATCTCAAATAAATAAGGCAGCTGCTGAAGATTTATTACTAGATTTATTAAAACTATTCAAAGACCCTCATCAACTTTATTGGTGCAGTCCTGCTGTATGGATGCACAGTATAGTTTATCCCATTTTTAGGGACAACCTTTTACTTCCCCAAATTTTCAGATTGGTAGACATTCCATTTAGACTATCGGTATAAATTTCTTTCTTCATAAACAGGAAGGCTGGCCTTTTCATGTTAACATTTTACCTAAGGAAATGGTAGCTATTGTTAGTTCACTATGGACCACTTTTTAAATTTATCTTCTTGTAGAGAGAGTTGAGCAAAGCAAAATTGTGGATGTTGTTGACTTTGTATAACTTTTAGATCTCTGAAGAAACATGAGATATAGTTAAATTTGATCTTGAATTAGATTCCAAGTTATTTTACTCTCATAATTCCAGTAGAAGTGGACCTTTGGTTAACTTGTAGCTACTTCCAGGAGACAATTACACAATCTATGATCACTAATTCATTTTCAGGAATTTGAAGCATTCTGTTGTCTGCAGATGATATGTTCAAACATTGGGGCTGGTCTTTTAAAGAATTACTAGAACCTCTCCCCACCCACCCTAAACTATAAACTGGTCAATATTAAATATTCTGTAGCAAATTAAATCAATTATCTAGGTATTTATGTTGAAAACCAATTATCTTGGAGAAAAGACCAGAACGTTGACTGTAAGCTCTCACTTAATATTATCAATAGGTTCTTGGAAACTGTGACCTTAACCAAAATGACCTATAACAAAACCAATTTTACCATAAGCTAATGAATGGGTTAAGTTCCTGTAGCATATTTCTGGTCACAAAAACATCACCAAACTTCTAAATAAAAACTAAAACACTTCTAATATTGGATTTTGAAATACATGTAAGCTATTTACACATTTAAAAAAGATTAATAAAAACAATTAAGATAATGATTTACCTCCTTACTCTAGTTCAGGGTAGTCTCTCCCAGCAGCTCAGGGTGCAAAGCAGGAATCAGCCATGGACAGAGCACCGTCTCAACACAAGGCAAACTCCACACACCCACACTCACTCAGACTAGGACCATATAGGCACACTGATTTGTCTAGCATGACTATATTTGGGATGTGGGAGGAAACAAGCAGAACCAGAGAGAGACCACACAAATGTGGGGAGATTGTCAAACTCCCCATGCAGACAGTGACCCCAGCTGAGAACTGATTTTTTTCTCAATATTACAAAGAAATGACCTTGAATAAAACAACATTATTCTAGGACCTGCTGTTTTACTCGAAGTGGAACGCTGTATGAATATATTACTGAGATTTTCTAAGTAAACTATATGGTAAAATATATATGTTATAAATATATAGTATATATAATTTATAAATATAATTTATAAAATAATGTAATTTATAAAATCTATAAATACAGTTATACATTTTTCCATAATCAAGTCACTATGGCCATGCTCTTTTAGGTAGAACCTGTGGTTTTCAGGCCCCATTTTTCTGCTTTGTCAAACCCAAAATCACTTCTTGAGGAATGTTTTGACCCAGCCCAAAAATCTCTCCTTGGCCCTTCTCCATGCAGAGGACATAGGCTGGCCCTCTCTTTCAATACTTACTTTTGTCATGGTCTTCAGCTTCCATGAAAGTATATTAATTCTATTGCCAACTTGCCTGAATGTTAACACAAGTGGTTCTACAGTTTAACTCAACAGAATAGCTGCACTTTAAACCTACTCCTCTTAAACCTACAGCTGCAAGCTAGTTATTAAAATGTCAGCTAAGAGAAATCACTTTTATTAAAGACTGCCTGGAAGATATAAAGATTATTATTTCCTCTAGAGCAATAGCAGCAAGATGAGTACAGCTACAATATTGGCTTCCTGTAAAGTTTTGTTTTTCCATTATTAGAAATAAAGTTATGTAATCTACTGTTTTATTTACTAGAAGGTTGTTATGTAATGCTATGTCCTCTTTATGAGACTCATAGGAAATATTACTCTTTAATCTCATTTTGTTTCTCTTGGGAATCAGGTGAGTTTTTCTACCTTATTGGTAAGAAATGCATGAGATCAGTAAATTTGGTTGTGTCTTACTCAATGCACTAGAAAATATAGCCAAATTTCTGAACCACTTCATGCAAATGGATGGGTCCTCCTAGCATTAATGTAGCATTTTTGTTGTTTTTGCCTCCATCCTGCTTTTTCTGTTCTCCTCCTTTCCCGTTTCCCTCAGCCACTCATATGTCTATATGTTAAGCTGTATTAGTTCTTCCAGAGTTACATGGTGTAATAATTTATGAATTAATTAACCTATCATTTTTGCTCTATGTGTAACTCTTAGCAGTTATGAACCAGATGTTAAAGAGCATCAATATTTTAAAGGGTTATAGTACAAGTGAGAATCATTTCTAATTCTCTTGTTTAGGGATAAAAAACAACACTCATTCTATCAACAAACTGTAGTTGGTATACATAGTTTATGTTGGATGTCTGAAGGAAATCTCAACTTATTTATTATTAAACTATATTATTAACTTATTTATACTTTAGCACTTTTATGGTAGATTATTTCCTACTATAAATATATCAACACATGGTGGAAAGATAGAGTTATCTAGGATAGGAGAAAAAGTAAAATCATTTTCTTATTTAATAGAAAATAAAAGTTCATCAGAAAAAGATGGGACCCTTCAGGAAAACTTCAAAATGTCCATTTTAATTTTCCTTTGTTCTCCTTTGGATTTTTTAACTCCAGGATTTGAAGCTCCTCTGAAACTATTGTCATTGCATGTCCTTCATCTTTAACTCTTCCAACACTGTTTATAAATTTAATCCAAATTGTATTTCCTTCATGACCCTCTGTTCCCGTATTCTAGACTATCTGGCCTTGACTTTCCTTTGAAGGGTAAAACAAGATGAATTTCTTTTTTAAAAGAAATCAAAATAATTCTACCACATGCTTATGTTGTTTGTGCCAATGTGACAATGTTGCTGAGAGGTTTCCTTCTTTCAAATAAATATGACATGGTTGAAATCTGAATCCTCTGAATTCTATATACTATATATTAATTCATAAAAGAATACACTCGTCAACAGTTATGCTGACTTTGTAGAAGTTCTTGATATATTCCATATATGAACCTATTCACAATGTAAGTTTTGCAAATATCTTCTCCCACTTAAGAATTTCATCTTTAATGGTGTTTTTGATACAGATGTTCTCTTATATACTTTGTATTTTGAACTAATTTTAGACACAGCAAAATTACACACATAGTGCAGATAGTAATATTGCAGAAGTAGTACTGCAGAAGTAATATTGCAGAATAGTACAGATAATCATATTGAAGAAATAGTAGAGGGAATTTACTCATAAGCTTCATCTCCCAGCTCCTAATGTTAGTAATTTACATAAACAGAGTAAAATTTAGTAAAATTATCAAAGTCAGAAAATTCACACTAAGTAATTAGCTAAAGCACAGGTTTTATACACATTTCACAAGTTTTTCCCTTAATCTTTTTTTTTTCCTCCTGTTTCAGGATCCAATCTAGGGTCCCACATTGCATTTAGTTGTCACATCTCTTTAGTGTCTCCCAATCTGTTATAGGTCTTCAGACTTTCCTTGTCTTTCTTAACCTTGACACTTTTTATGAGGACTGGTCAGTTATCATGTCAAATGTCTCCCAATTTAGCATTCGAGTAGGTTAAGGTTATGGATATTTGGCAAGAATACTACAGAAGTAATGTTCTGTTATTCTCAGTGCATCATATTATGGGTTATGATGTTGATGGTTTTTTTATTTTGACGTAGTTAAATGTATCTTTCTGTTCACTATAGTTAGTACTTTCAATGTTTTAATTAGATTTTTCCTACCTCAAGACCTTGATACTTTCCTATGTATTACCCTTCAACAGCTTTATTATTTTGCTTTTATATTTAGATCTACAATATTAAACTTGGTCTCACTAAAATAAGGAATAAACAAAAATTATTAACTCTCATCATTTTTATTTCATATTGCAGTAAGTCCTAGCCAGTACAATAAAGCAAGAAAAATAAATAAAATGCCTAAGGACCACAAGGAAGAAGTTAAACTATCTCTCCATATATGGCATGATTGTTTAAATAGAAAATTCTAAGAAATCTATAACTCTACACTACATTTGTGTATTTGTTTCTCCTTGTACTTGGATTTTTATTTTATATATTTTAAGGCTTATTACCAAGGGCATACAAATTTAGAATTATTACATCTTCTTGGTGAATTAAAATGTCTTTCTTTATTTCTGGTAATGTTTTCTGCCTCAATTTTTTTTTTAATTACCTAGGTTTGCCAGATGTCTCTGTTGGTATGCACATAGCATACATTCTTCAGTCTTTTTATTCTCAGTTTGTTTGTGCCCTCAAGTTTTGTTGGGATTAGTTGGACTTTTTAAATCAAATGTGATGATCTTTGTTGTTTTCTTTTCTTTTCTCTTCTCTTCTCTTTCCTTTTTGTTTTTGTTTTTGAGATCGAGTCTCACTCTGTCACTCAGGCTGGAGTGCAGTGGTACAATCTTGGCTAACTGCAACCTCCACCTCCTGGCTTCAAGTGATTCTTCTGCCTCAGCCTCTCAACTAGCTGGGATTACAGGTGCCTGCCACCATGCACAGCTAATTTTTGTATTTTTAGTAGAAACAGAGGTTTCACCATGTTGACCAGGCTGGTCTCGAACTCCTGACCTCAAGTGATCCACCTGCCTTGGCCTCACAAAGTGCTGGGATTACAACCAGGAGCCACTGAACCCAACGTATTTTCATCTTTGACAAATACTTATTAGGTATCTGCAGTGTGCCAGGCTCTATTGTAGCATTGAGTTTAAAGCAGTGAATAAAAGAGATAAAAATCTCTAACCTACCAAACTTTTTCTAATATAATCCAAAAGCACAAGTGAAATAGATATCATAATGTTAATATTTTAGTGTACATTTTCCAGTCATCAGAGTCTTTATCAGAGCTATAGTTAGCCAATTTGATTTCATATAATATAATTTTATATCTTGGTTTTTAATGAGTAGTATATAGACACATTTTAATGTAATTAGATTTTTTAAAATAGGCATTACTTATGTAAAGTAAAATTTATTTTTTTTAGTGTAAAGGGCCCTAGGTTTCCACAAACACTTACAATCATGAAACCACCATGAAAGTCAATACAGAAAACATTTCTACCACATAGTCCTATCATGTCCATTTTCAATCAACTCTTCCTTGCTGCCCTACTTCTACATAACCACTGATCTGTTTACTGCCATATAAATGTAATCGTGTAACTTTTTGAGTTTGACTCTTTCACTTAGCATTATACATTTGAGATCCATCCACATTCACACATCGACATTCTTGTATGTATGAGTAGTTCCTTTCATTTTTATTGCTCAATAGTATTCCATTATATATAGATTCCATGGTATAGACTAAACAGTTTGTTTATTTAGTAATCTGTTGAAGGACATTTATTTGTTTCCAGATGATAATTTTTTTGATGATTATGAATAAAACCATTATAAATATTTGAATACAGAATTTTGCATGAACATATTTTTCTTTTCTCTAAGAGAAGGATTGCTTGGTCATATGATATATGTGTTTATACAAAACTACATAAGAAATAGCCAAATTTTATTATGCAAAGAAAAATGAACCCAAACATAGACTTGCAAGACATGGCCTGTATGAGAAGAAAAAGACCTCAAGAAAGCAATGAAAGGAACGCAAGAACAGAATGAAGAAAGTCAGGGGGACTGCAAAGGCCAATGTTGGTGCTGGCAAAAAGCCTAAGGAGTAAAGGTGCTGCAGTAAAGGCTACCTGTGTCCATTTTGGATTTTTCACGAGCAGATTAATAAACTAAAACTTTCATGTGAAAAAAAAAAAATAGCCAAATTTTTTTCCAAAGTAGTTGCATTTCCACCAGAAATATATGAGAGTTTCAATTCCTTAGATAATCATGTCATCTGAAATACAGATTTCCTTATTCTTTTCTCAGTCTCTATGTACTTTATTTCTTTTTCTTGCATTATTGCATTGTCTAATGCATCTAATATGATATTGCACCATTAAGTATGATGTTATCTGTAGGTTTTACATAGATGTTCTTTATCAGGTTGAGGAAGTTCCCTTTAATTCCTAGTTTGCTCAGAATTTTTATCGTAAATAGATATTGAATTTTGTCCAATAATTATTCTTTATTGAGATGATCATATGGTTTTTCACTTTTAATAAGTTGTTATGGTGAATGATATTGATTATTTAAATTTTGAGCAAACCTGGTGCTTAAACACCATTGTATTTGATTTGCTACTGTCTTGGGATGTTTTGTAAGTATGTTCATAAGTGACATTGATTTGTAATTTTCTTCTCTTAAGTATTTTTATTTGGTTTTGGTACCAAAGTAATGCTAACTATAAAAATAAGTGAGAAGTAAATTCTTCTCTATTTTGTGAAAAAGTTTTTGTAGAATTGATATGTCTTCTTTAAATGTCTGTAGAATTCACCAATAATGTCATCTAGGCCTTCTTTGTTAGAAAAAATTTAACTCTAAATTCAATTATTTAAATAGATATCAGAAGTTCAATTATGCATTTTTTCTGATTGAATTTTTACCAATTGTCTTTCAAGGATTTTTTCCATTTTATTAAGCAGCTGATACCTGTAGATTCTATAGTGATATCCTGCCTTGAATTCCTGATATTGTTAATTTTAAGTTTTTCCCTTTTGTCTTATTTTGTTTTATTTTTAATTAATCTGGTAGAGGTTTATCACTTTTTGTAGTCTTCTCAAAAAAGCAGCTTTAAAAAAATTTCTCTATTTTTTTCCCATTTTAATTTCCATTTCAATTCTTGTTATTTGCTTCCTTGTGCTTTGTACTTAAATTTTTCTTCTGTTTCTAGTTTCTTAAGCTGGGTGCTGTTATTATTGATTTCAGACATTTTTTTTTTCTTGTCTAATGTAGGCATTTTGTGCTGTAAATTGACCTTCAGGCATTTCTTTAACTGCATCCCACAAGTGTTGATGTGTTTTCATTTTCATTCAATTTAAAATATTTTCTAATTTTTTGTGACTTCCTTTTCTACACTTGGGTTATTTACAAATGTGGTGATTAATGTATAAATATTTGGGGATTTTTCAGATAGCATTCTGTTATTTATTTCAACTTTCATTTTGTTTGGTCTGAAGACATACTTTGTATTATTTTCATTATTCTCAATATATTGAGTATTTTTGAGGTGTAGATATGCCTACATGCACTTGAAAAGAATATGTATTCTGCTATTTTTGGGTAGAATGCTCTGTAAATGTCAGTTAGGTCCATTAGTTGTTGGCACGGCCCAGGGCTTCTTTTCCTGTGCCCTTATTCTTTCAGTGATAGAGAGCAGAATTTGCAATGTCTAGGTATGTTTACTGTTTCTTTTTTCAGTTCTATCAGTTTTAGCTTTATGTATTTTAAAGTTCTGTCATTGGGTGCATACACATTTAGATTATGTATCTTCTTTGTATATTGAAAACTTCACCTTTTTGCTCCTAACAATATTATTTGTTAAGAATTTTTTGTATGGTAATAGAGCAAAGGAGGTTCCATTTAATTAATGTTATATGGGATAACTTTTTCCATCCTTTTACTTTGAACCTATCTACATCTTTGTATTTAAAGTGAGTTTCTTGTAGACAGTATATAGTTGGGTCTTGCTATTTTTATCTAAAGTAACTATCTGTCTTTTAATTAGTGTGTTAAATCCATTTGCATTTAATGCAATTATTGACACAGTTAAAACCTGTACTTCCTAGTTGTTTTTATTTGTTCTGTATATTCTTTGTCTCCTTTTTGCTCATTTCTGACATTTCTGTTTTAAACGGA
Source organism: Colobus angolensis palliatus (assembly GCF_000951035.1). Lineage (NCBI taxonomy): Eukaryota > Metazoa > Chordata > Mammalia > Primates > Cercopithecidae > Colobus > Colobus angolensis. The sequence continues at coordinate 4,835,622 of NW_012115489.1, read as the reverse complement.
CATATAAGGATTGTACATATTTATGGGGCACATAGTGATATTTTGATAATGATAATGTATAGTGATCAGATCAGGGTAATTAGTGTATCCATCATCTCAAACATTTGTCATTTATTTGTGTTGGGAACATTCAATATTCTTCTTCTAGATACCTGAAATTATGTATAATAATATATAATTGTTAACTATAGTAATCCTACAATGTCATAGAGCACTAGAACTTATTCCTCCTCTGTAGTTGTAATGTTATATATTTTAACAAATATCCCATTCAGTATACTTTTTCCCATTCAGTATGATGTTGGCTGTGGGTTTGTCGTATATGACCTTTATTGTATTGTCTTTCCCCTACCCTTCCCAACCTCTAGTGTCCTCTGTTCTACTTTTTACTTCTATGAGATCAGTTTTTGTTTTTTTTTTAGCTTCCACATATAAGTGAAAACATGTGATGTTTTGCTTTCTCTTTCTGGCTTATTTCACTTAACATAATATCCTCCAGTTCATCCATGTGGCCACAAATGACAAGATTTTGTTCTTTTTCATGGTTGAATAGTAATCCATTGTGTACATACATTATTTTCTTTAAAAAGAAAAAAATACATTATTTTATTTATCCATGTGGCTACTGTGAATAATGCTGCAATAAACAGAAGGGTGCAGATGTCTCTTTTATATACTTATTTTCTTTCCTTGGGATAAATGCCAATACTGGAATTGCTGGATCATATGATAGTTGTGTTTATAATTTTCAAAAGAACCTTCATATAGTTTTACATAGTGACTATACTAGTTTACATTCCCACCAATGATGTATGAGTTCCTTTTTTTCCACATCCTTGACAGCATTGTTTATTTTTGCCTGTTGGATATTGAACATTTTTTAGTATTTTTTTGGCCTTTTGTATGTGTTCTTTTGCAAAATGTCTCTTAAGATCTTTTGTTTATTTTTCAATCAGATTATTTATTTTGTTGTTGTTAGTTGTTTGAGTTCCTTCTAAATTCTGGATATTAGTCTTCTGTCAGATGCATAGTTTGAAAATATTTTTCCCCATTCTGCAGGTCACCTGTTGATTGTTTTATTTGCTGTATAGAAGCTTTTCAATTGGATATAAACCATTTGTTTATTTTTACTTCTGTTCTCAGTCCTTTTGAGAGCCTATTCAGAAAATCTTTTCCCTGACCAATGTCCTGAAGATTTCCCTTATGTTTTCTTCCAGTAGGTTTATAGTTTTGGGTCTTACAATAAGGTGTTCTATATTGGGTTGATTTTTTATAGGACAAAAAGTGAAGGGTTAATTTTATTCTTCTGCATATGGACATTCAGTTTTTCCTAGCACAATTTATTGAAAAGATTGAAAAGAAACCAATTATTTTTCTTGGCACTTTTGTCAAAATTTAATTGACTGTAGATAGATATATTAATTTCCGTTTCTCTATTCTGTTCCATTTGCTTACGTGTCTGTTTTTATGGCAGTACGATGCTGATTTGGTTACTATAGCTTTGTAATATATTTTGAGATATGATAATGTGATACTTGTAGCTTTGTTTGTTGTTGTTATTGTTGTTGTTATTGTTTGTTTAAGATTGCTTTGGCTATGTGAGGTCTTTTGTGGTTCTATACAAATTTTAAGTTTTTCTTTTCAATTTCTGTGAGGAATGTCATTGTCATTTTGATAGAGATTGCACTGAATCTATAGATTATTTCTGGTAGTAAGGCTGAAGCCTGGAGCATGGGATTTCTTTCCATTTGTATCCTCTTCCATTTCTTTCAATAGTGTTTCATAGTTTCTCTTTCACATCCTTGATTAAATTTATTTCTAAGTATCTTTTTTTGTAGCTATTGTAAATGGTATTGACTTTTTGCATTCTTTTTTGGCTAGTTTGTTGTTCTTTAACAGAAATATTACTGATCCTTGCATGTTGATTTTATATTCTACAGCTTTACTAAAGTCAATTGTCAGTTCTAAGTGTATTTTGGTAGAGTCTTTAGGATTTTCTGTATATAAGATCATGTCTTCTGCAAACAGGGATAATTTAACCTCCTCCTTTCCAATTTAGGTGTCGTTTATTTCTTTCTCTTATCTAATTGCTCTGGCTAGGATTTCCAGTACTATGTTAAATAAGAATGGTGAGAGTAGGCATCTTTGTTTCAGTTCTTAGAGGGAGAGCTTTCTGCTTTTTCCCATTCAGTATGATGTTGGCTGTGAGTTTGTCATATATGGCCTTTATTGTGTTGAATTACCTTTATTCTATACCTAATTTATTGAGAATTTTTATCACAAAGAGACGTTAAATTTTATCAAATGGTTTTTCTGCATCTATCGAGATAATCACATGGTTTCTGTTCATACTTTTGCTGATGTGATGTTTCTCATTTATTGATTTCCATATGTTGAACTATTTCTCGAATAAATCATGCCCACTTGATTATGCTGTATTATCTTTTTGATGTATTATTGCCATCAGTTTGCTAATATTTTGTAGAGGACTTTTGCATCTATGTTCATCAGGGATATTGGCCTATGGGTTTCTTTTTTGTGTTGTGTCCTTGTCTGGTTTTGATATCAGGGTTATGCTGGTCTCATAAAATGAGTTAGGAACAGTTCCCTCCACTTCAGTCATTGAAAAAATTTTTGAAAAAAATTAGCGTTAATTCTTGTTTAAAGATTTGGTAGAATGCAACATTGAAGCCATCTGGTCCTGGACCTTTTTTGTTGAAAGACTTTTTATTGCAGCTTCAATCTCTTTACTTATTATTGGGCTATTCAGGTTTTCTATTTATTCTTGGTTCAAACTCGAGAGGTTGTATGTGTCCAGAAATTTATCAATTTTCTCTAGGTTTTTTAATTTGTTGGTTTATAGTTGTTCATAGCAGTATCTAATGACCCTTTGTGTTTCTGTGGTATCTGTTGTGATGTCTCTATTTTTGCTTCTGGTTCTATTTATTTGGGGCTTCTTTTTTCTTTTCCTTAGTCTAGCTATTGCTTATTTATTTTGTCTTTGTTTGTTTGTTTGTTTTTTATTATACTTTATGTTCTAGGGTACATGTGCACAATGTGCA
>NW_012115489.1:4831531-4831995 GCF_000951035.1 Colobus angolensis palliatus | reverse complement strand
TGCATCCATGTCCCTACAAAGGACACAAACTCATCCTTTTTTATGGCTCATAGTATTCCACGGTGTATATGTGCCACATTTTCTTAATCCAGTCTGTCATTGATGGACATTTGGGTTGGTTCCAAGTCTTTGCTATTGTAAATAGTGCTCCAATAAACATATGTGTGCATGTGTCTTTATAGCAGCATGATTTGTAATCCTTTGGGTATATACCCAGTAATGGGATGGCTGGGTCAAACAGTATTTCTAGTTCTAGATCCTTGAGGAATTGTCATACTGTCTTCCACAATGATTGAACTAGTTTACAGTCCCACCAACAGTGTAAAAGTGTTCCTATTTCTCCACATCCTACTCAGCACCTGTTGTTTCCTGACTTTTCAATGATCGCCATTCTAACTGGTATGAGATGGTATCTCATTGTGGTTTTGATTTGCATTTCTCTGATGGCTAGTGATGCTGAGCAT
>NW_012115489.1:4809302-4825396 GCF_000951035.1 Colobus angolensis palliatus | reverse complement strand
TTGAACCAGCCTTGCATCCCAGGGATGAAGCCCACTTGACCATGGTGGATAAGCTTTTTGATGTGCTGCTGGATTCGGTTTGCCAGTATTTTATTGAGGTTTTTTGCATCCATGTTCATCAGTGATATTGGTCTAAAATTCTCTTTTTTGTTGTGTCTCTGCCAGGTTTTGGTATCAGGATGATGTTGTCTTCATAAAATGAGTTAGGGAGGATTCCCTCTTTTTCTGTTGTTCGGAATAGTTTCAGAAGGAATGATACCAGCTCCTCCTTGTACCTCCGGTAGAATTTGGCTGTAAATCAGTCTGGTCCTGAACTTTTTTTTTTGATAGGTAGGCTATTAATTATTGCCTCAATTTCAGGGTCTGTTATTGGTCTACTCAGGGATTCAACTTCTTCCTGGTTTAGTCTTGGGGAGTGTATGTGTCCAGGAATTTATCCATTTCTTCTAGGTTTTCTAGTTTATTTGCTTAGAGATGTTTATAGTATTCTCTGATGGTAGTTTGTATTTCTGTGGGGTCGGTGGTGATATCCCCTTTTTCATTTTTTATTGCATTGATTTGATTCTTCTCTTTTTTCTTCCTTATTAGTCTTGCTAGTAGTCTATCAATTTTGTTGATCTTTTCAAAAAACCAGCCCCTGGATTCATTGATTTTTTTGGAGGGTTTTTTTGTGTCTCTGTCTCCTTCAGTTCTGCTCTGATCTTAGTTATTTCTTGCCTTCTGCTAGGTTTTGAACATGTTTGCTCTTGCTTCTCTAGTTCTTTTAATTGTGATGTTAGGGTGTCAATGTTAGATCTTTCCTGCTTTCTCTTTTGGGCATTTAGTGCTATAAATTTCCCTCTACACACTTCTTTAAATTCATTCCAGAGATTCTGTTATGTTGTATTGTTTTTCTCATTGGTTTCAAAGAACATCTTTATTTTTGCCTTCATTTCATTATGTACCCAGTAGTCATTCAGGAGCAGGTCGTTCAGTTTTCATGTGGTTGAGCAGTTTTGATTGAGTTTCTTAATCCTGAGTTCTAGTTTGATTGCACTGTGTTCTGAGAGACAATTTGTTATAATTTCTGTTCTTTTACATTTGCTGAGGAGTGCTTTACTTCCAACTATGTGGTCAATTTTGGAATAAGTGTGATGTGGTGCTGAGAAGCATGTATATTCTGTTGATTTGGGGTGGAGAGTTCTGTAGATGTATATTAGGTCCGCCTGGTGCAGGGTTGAGTTCAATTCCTGGATATCCATGTTAACTTTCTGTCTCGTTGATCTGTCTAATGTTGACAGTGGGGTATTAAAATCTCCCATTATTATTGTGTGGGAGTCTATTTCTCTTTGTAAGTCTCTAAGGACTTACTTTATGAATCTGGGTGCTCCTGTATTGGGTGCATATATATTTAGGACAGTTAGCTCTTCCTGATGAATTGATCCCTTTACCATTATGTAATGGCCTTCTTTGTCTCTTTTGATCTTTGTTGTTTTAAAATCTGTTTTATCAGAGACTAGGATTGCAACCCTATCATTTTTTGTTTTCCATTTGCTTGGTAGATCTTCCTCCATCCCTTTATTTTGAGCCTATGTGTATCTCTGCATGTGAGACGGGTCTCCTGAATACAGCAAACTGATGGGTCTTGACTCTTTATCCAGTTTGCCAGTCTGTGTCTTTTAATTGAAGCATTTAGCTCATTTACATTTAAGGTTAATATTGTTATGTGTGAACTTGATCCTGTCATGATGATGTTAGCCAGTTATTTTGCTCGTTAGTTGGTGCAGTTTCTTCCTAGCATTAATGGTCTTTACATCTTGGCATGCTTTTGCAGTGACTGGTACCGGTTGCTCCTTTCCATGTTTAGTGCTTCCTTCAGGAACTCTTGTAGGGCAGGCCTGGTGGTGACAAAATCTCTCAGCATTTGCTTTTCTGTAAAGGATTTTATTTCTCCTTCACTTATGAAACTTAGTTTGGCTGGATATGAAATTCTCGGTTGAAAATTCTTTTCTTTAAGAATGTTGAATATTGGCCCCCACTCTCTTCTGGCTTGTAGAGTTTCTGCCGAGAGATCTGCTGTTAGTCTGATGGGCTTCCCTTTGTGGGTAACCTGACCTTTCTCTCTGTCTGCCCTTAACATTTTTTCCTTCATTTCAACTTTGGTGAATCTGGCAATTATGTGTCTTGGAGTTGCTCTTCTCGAGGAGTATCTTTGTGTGTGTTCTCTGTATTTCCTGAATTTGAATGCTGACCTGCCTTGCTAGGTTGGGGAAGTTCTCCTGGATAATATCCTGCAGTGTTTTCCAACTTGGTTCCATTCTCCCCAGGTACACCAATCAGACGTAGATTTGGTCTTTTCACATAGTCCCATATTTCTTGGAGGCTTTGTTCGTTTCTTTTTGCTCTTTTTTTCTCTAAACTCTTCTCACTTCATTTCATTCATTTGATCTTCAATCACTGACATGCTTTTTTCCAGTTGATCGAGTCAGTTACTGAAGCTTGTGCATTTGTCATGTAGTTCTCGTGTCATGGTTTTCAGCTCTATCAGATCATTTAAAGACTTCTCTACATTGGTTATTCTAGTTAGCCATTCGTCAAATCTTTTTTCAAGGTTTTTAGCTTCTTTGCGATGGGTTTGAACTTCCTCCTTTAGCTCAGAGAAGTTTGATTGTCTGAAGCCTTCTTCTCTCAACTCGTCAAAGTCATTCTCCATCCAGCTTTGTTTTGTTGTTGGCTAGGAGCTGTGTTCCTTTGGAGGAGGAGAGGTGCTCTGATTTTTAGAATTTTCACCTTTTCTGCACTGCTGTTTCCCCATCTTTCTGGTTTTATCTACCTTTGGTCTTTGAAGATGGCGACATACAGATGGGGTTTTGGTGTGGATGTCCTTTCTGTTTGTTAGTTTTCCTTCTAACAGTCAGGACCCTCAGTTGCAGGTCTGTTGGAGTTTGCTCGAGTTCCACTCCAGACCCCATTTGCTGGGTATCAGCAGCGGATGCTGCAGAAGAGTGAATATTGCTGAACAGCAAATGTTGCCATCTGATCATTCCTCTGGAAGCTTCACCTCAGGGGTATACCCAGCTGTGTGAGGTGTGAAGTGTCAGTCTGCCCCTAGTGGGGATTGTCTCCCAGTTAGGCTACTTGGGGGTCAGGGACCCAGTTGAGCAGGCGTTCTGTCTGTTCTCAGATCTCAAACTCTGTGCTGGGAGAACCAATACTCTCTTCAAAGCTGTCAGACAGGGACATTTAAGTCTGCAGAGGTTTCTGCTGCCTTTTGTTTGCTATGCCCTGTCCCCAGAGATGGAGGCAGGCAGGCCTCCTTGAGCTGCAGTGGGCTCCACCCAGTTTGAGCTTCCTTGCCACTTTATTTACCTACTGAAGCCTCAACAATGGTGGGCGCCCCTCCCCCAGCCTCGCTGCCACCTTGCAGTTAGATCTCATACTGCTGTGCTAGCCATGAGGGAGGCTCTGTGGGCGTGGGACCCTCTGAGCCAGGCATGGGATATAATCTCCTGGTGTGCCATTTGCTATGACCCATGGTAAAGCGCAGTATTAGGGTGGCAGTGACCCAGTTTTCCAGGTGTTGTGTGTCACGGTTTCCCTTGGCTAGGAAAGGGAATTCCCTTCCCTATTGCACTTCCTGGGTGAGGTGATGCCTCGCCCTGCTTTGGCTCTCACTTGGTGGGCTGCACCTGCTGTCTTACACCCACTGTCCAACATGCCCCAGTGAGATGAACCCGGTACCTCAGTTGGAACTGGAGAAATCACCCATCTTCTGTGTTGCTCATGTTCGGAGCTGGAGGCTAGAGCTGTTCCTATTTGGCCATCTTGGACTAGCTCCACTGTCTTTCTTTAAAAATAAAAACTTTTAATCAACCTTTTGTTTCATTAATCCTTTGTATTTGTTTTCAGTCTCAATTTTGTTTATTTCTGCTCTGATCATTATTATCTCTTTCCTTCTACTATTTTGGGGCTTGGTTTGTTCTTGCTTTTCTAGCTCCTTGAAATGTATCATTAAAGTGTTTATTTGAAAACTTTCTAGATGTTTGAAGTAGACATTGATTTCTGTAAACTTCCCTCCCACCTTTTCTGTGTATCATCAGTTTTGGTATGTTCTGTTTCTATTTTTACTTATTTCAAGAAATTTAAAGTATTTCCTTCTTAATCTCTTAATTGATATAATGGTCATTCAGGAGCACGTTGTTTAATTTCCATGTATTCGTACAGTTTCCAAAGTTTCCCTGATTATTCACTTCTGGTTTTATTCCATGTGGTCTGAGAAGGTATTTAATATAATTTCAATTTACACAATTTTTTTGAGACTTCTTATGTTTTCTAACATATGATTAATCTTGGAAAATGTTCCACATGCTGATAAAAAGAATATGTACTCTGCAGCTCTTGGGCAAATGTTCTGTAAATGGCTATTAAGTTCATTTGGTCTATGGTGCAGTTTAAATCCTGTGTTCTTTGTTGATTTTTCTGTTTAGATAATCTCTCCAATGCTGACAGTAAAATGTTGAAGTACCCAGATATTATTTTATTGTTTCACTTTAGATCTAATATTTGCTTTATGTATCTGGATGCTCCAGTGTTGGGTGTGTATATATTTAAAATTATTATATTTTCTTGCTGAATTGATCCCTTTATTATTATATAACATTATCCTTTTTCTCCTTTTTACAGTTTTTGACTTGCAGTCTGCTTTGTCTGATATAAGCATAGCTACTCTTGCTTGCTTTTGGTTTACCTTTGCATGAAATATCTTTTTCCATCCTTCACATTCCATCTGTGTATGTCTTTACAGGTGAAGTGAGTTTCTCATAGGGAACATATAGTTGGCTATTATTTCTTTTGTCCATTTAGCCTATCTATATCTCCTAAATGGGGTATTTAATTTATTTACCTTTAAGGTTATTATTGATAGGTGAGAACTTATCCCTGTCTTTTTATTGATTGCTTTCTGGTTATTTTGAATATCTTTTGTTTCTTTTTTTCTTGCTCATTGTTTATTTTTGCAGTTGAATGGCTTTCTCTAGCAATCTGGACATGTGAGACCCCCTGGGCTTCCAACCACCACAGATGCCTTTCTGCTTCCCCCTGATCTCCAGCACTCTCCCTTTAACATTTCAGTTAAATCTTGTTTATTCATTACATTGTGCCTTTCTTGTCCTGACTATTCTTTTTTATTCAGTATGTTATATGATTCCATTTTATTTTCAGTATTGGCATATTACTCATGTCTCTTTTAAAAAATATTTTTTACTCTGTTAACATATGATTCACAATGTACATCCTTAATTTATCATAGTCTGCCTTCAAATGATATTATGCTTCCTTATGTGTAGTGTAAAACAAATACAACACTATATTCCCAAATCCTCCCTCCCATTTTTAATGCTATTTTCATCATATTGTATAATGAGTTTACAGTGTATGTATCTTTTACATACTTTTAAAAATTTTTACATACAGTATAAACTCATACGACAATACAACAACATTTGCTGTAGATAATGTATTGTTAGAACAATTAAAACTAGAAAGGTATATTTTGCCTTCATTTTAGTTATACTCAGAGCTCATGATTACCTTATGTAGGTTCAAATTTCAGTTCTTTGTGGTAATTCTTCTACCTGAAAAATTTCCTTTGGCATTTCTTTTAGTGCACGTCTGCTACTATCAAATTCTCTTGGCCTTTGCGTGTCTGAAAAAAAAATATTTTTTTCAAAGACATTTCATTATGTATTAAATTCTAGGTTTACAGTTTGTGTGGGGTTTGGTTTTTTTTGTTTGGTTGTTTGTTTTGTCTTTTTGTCTTTCAGTACTTAAAGCTATTACCCCTTTGTCTTCTGGCTTGCATAGTTTTTAGATAGGCAGTATGCTGTAACTCTTATCTTTGACCTTCTGCTTGTAGTGTTTCCTTTCATTGTCATTGCCTTAAATATTTCCTTTTAATCTTTGGTTTTACACAGTGTGAATGAGATGTGTTTGGATGTTTATTTTTTATTCTGCTTGAAGTTCCCTAAATTTCTGGAGTCTATGATTTGATTATTTAATTACTTTTGAAAAATTCTTGGTCATTATGTCTTCAAATATTTCCTCTGCCACAATCACATTCTCATTCTCTCCCCCTGTCAACCCCTTCTTCTAACCTTTTCACTTTTTTCGAGGATTCCAGTAATGCAGTACTAGGCTCTTTCATATTGCCCCATACTCTTGGATGCTCATTTCTGGGTTCCCTCCCTTCAACTCTTTCATCTCTTTGTACTTTAATTTGGCTAATTTCTACCAATCTTTTATCAAGCTTACTGATTCTTTCTATGAAATCTACTGACAAACTCATCAAAGATATTTTCATCTCTTTTACCATGCTTTTTATTTTTTACATTTCCATTTGACTCTTTATAATATTATTGATTGTATCTAGTAAAGTCAAATTCAGTCTACTTTCAAAATACTCAGACCTTTTACTAAACTGTTTTTAAGATGTTCTCCACTGTCTTTTTTTTTTTTAAGTAATTTTTCTCTGATAATACCTAAGTGCAAAATAATTTTTAACTTTAGTTTTTATTCATAAGATATATTGTTGTTTTTCACCAGGTCTGGAATATTCTCAGTCATCAGCTTTTCAAATATTGCTTCTTATTTATTCTGTCCTTTGTTCTCCTTCGGGGACTCAAAATACATGGATCTTTTCCCTTCCTACACTATCACTTGTATTTCCCGCCCTCTTTCTGTATATCCCATCCTTTTGTCTCTCCATGCTTTATTGTCAATATTTTCTTCTTACCTATATTGCAATTCATTAAATTGCTTCAGTTTTATCACATTTGCTGTTTAATTCATTAATTTGTGTTCTAATATTTGTTTCTTTCTTTCAAATCTATTTTTAATAACTTCCAGTTCTTTGCTAAAATTTTCAGTCTTGTCTCTTATCTCTCTGTTTATGCAAACAGTTGGTTTAAAGTCTGATAATTGTTTGAAGTCTGATAGCACAAACATTGGCAGCCACCATAGCTGTTTCTATTTTCCATTATTTCCATTGGTCTCATTCGTGTTGTCTTATTTCCTTGTATGCCTAGTTATTTTTACTGTGGGCTAAATATTGTACTTAAAATTGTTATAGGAGTAGCCTGATGCCTGGGATAATTTTGTATATTCATATATTCTTCCAAGCATATGTATTTATGTTTGAAAAGCTTCTAGGATCCCCACTAATGATCCAAGATTATTTTAATCCAAACTGGGCTACAGTTTCTGCCAGAGCTATCCTACTTCCACTTCCCTCTTAGTCCACAAATCAAGGGATAGCATGTCTACCTTGGTTGACCTGAATTCCAGTGTTTTCTCCTCAGCCCAGTAATGTATTCCTCTACCTCCTAGTCCCTCTACTACCTCTTGCTGAGTTAGGAAATGTGTCAAGAGGACTAGTAGCCCTAGAATACTGGGCCCAACTCTTGGATTTCCACCTCCTCCCAGATCTCAGCTCTGTGATTTTTTATTTTCTTGTTAGTTCTCCAGAGTCTTTTAGCAGTTTTTTTAAAAAAATGTTTGGTTTTATTTTGTTTAGCTTTTCTCATTGTCCTTAGGGAAAAGATGAGAAAGATGAGTCCACATTATTTAATCCATCAATCCATCATTACTCTTTTGCAGGAATTTGTGGGGTTTTGGTGTTGTTGTTTGTTTCTTTGTTTTTCTTTTTGGCTCTGGGCTCTCTAGATTTTTATTTCTTTTAAGTTTTGTGGTCTCTTGTTTTAAAGTGCTCTGCCACCAAAGTGCCTCTATTTCTAACAGTTTATTCACTCAAACAGCTCTTGCTAGTTACTCAATTGAATTTGCTTAAATTAAGTGAACATATAAATTTCCCTGTATATGTTATACTATCTCCATTATAAGAACTTTTTAATTTTTTTCTATGATCATCAAGATGCACAATAGATCTTCTGAACTTACTGCTTCTATCTAACTAAAATTTTGTATCTTTGGAACAACATCTTCCCAACTTCCTCCTCTTTAAAAACTTTCAAAATTCTTTACTATATGCCTGGAATAGTCTTCTCTCTGCCTTGACACCTTCAAGTCTCAGCTCAATATTTATTGACAAAGCTTTCCAAACTTCCTTGATTTCAGTATAGCAACTGTATATCTTACTGCAGGAATTTAAGTGTGCCAAATAAATAATTTTACTTCATTTTCTTCACATCTAATTTAATTTGATTTTAATTTGATTTTAACATGTTTTTCCATGTTGCTAGAAAATTTACCTTTCATTTATTTGTTGGATGGGACTCAGGAAATTTTTTCCCTGTTGTTTAAATTGGTACAAGAATCCTGACACTTCTGTCTGGGAAATGGAGATATAATTTACATGTGTCTTTAGTTCATCGTAGTCACCTTAATAACCTTATTGTTCAGGCTCACATGTTCACTAGAAGTCAAATATTTCCAATCCCTCCATGCCAGGCTTGCAAATAGAAATCACTGACGAGACTGGATTCCTGATATTTCATATGCAGCTTCTTTAAGGCACCCCACAGGTCCTGTTATCTCCCCAAATAGCTGCTAAATATCTAGCTATGGTTTCCTGTTATTTGAGGTATGTACTAACTTCTATCCCCTTTCCATTCTGGATGAATCTCTTTCCTTGGTGACATTCTTCTATATTCTTTCCCCAGCAAAAATTTCTCAATGAATTTAGACTTTTAGAGAGAGAGAGAAAAAAAAAAAAAAAACAAGAAAGAAATAAGAAAAAGGCTGCCTTCAGGGTCATTCTGGACTTGGCCTTGCACACAACCCACCTCTTAGGCAAGAGATAGCAAGCATCTGGTTACCTTCTGGAAGAGAAGGAGTAAGGCAGCAAAAGCAATTCACAAAATAATATGTCAATAAATTATCAAGCCAGAAGTTTAAGTCCCTCAGTTGTTCATTTTTAAAGCACACATAATACCTGTATTTTTGTAGCACCTATCACAGTTTCTATTTGAAATTTATGCATCATTATTTTATTAATATCAGTGTCCTTAACTCCATAATATGACCTCCCTGATAGCAGACATCTTGACTAGTTTTGATTATTTAAAAGCTAATATCACATCTGGCAATAATATACATTCAATAAGCCTTTGTTGAATTAATGAATCAGTGAATGAATAATTATGTAAAGTGTATTCTACAAGCTCTCTCCATTAAAAAGGACCTAAAGTTAAATGTTTTGCTTCCTTTCAGCTGTCTCCTATATATAATCTGGTTCCAGTGAAAATGAAAAATGCACATCTAAAGAAACAAAACTTGGAAAGAGCCATTGAAGACTATATCAATGAATTTAGTGTAAGAAAATGCCACTCATGCCAAAATGGAGGTACAGCAATTCTAATGGATGGAAAGTGTTTGTGTACCTGCCCATTCAAATTTGAGGGAATTGCCTGTGAAATCAGTAAACAAAAAATTTCTGAAGGTGAGGACAATTTATTTGATGTGGTTAAAGACAAAAATATGTACTTTGGGGTTATTTAATTTGAAAACTAGCTCTTGGATTAATTTGTACTAAATCTCTAGATTATTTATATAAACAGAGGATAAAGATTGAGTGAATAGTGAAAATGGGTAAATCAGCCTTTATGTGTCATTTAACATATTCTACTTGTATATATTAAAATAGAATTATAAATAAATAAATTATAATTATTGTATTACTCTTTAATTATAAAAATATTCTTATGTAAGGTTTACAGAAATATAACAAGCATCCAGGTATTCACTATCTAGAATTGATGAATGTTAATACATATATATCATATATACTTTATATAAATGTATATATTATATACTGTGCATATATATGCGTTTATGTGTAAAGACATAGACATATATACTTCAAAACCTTTTTTAAGAAGCAACAATAATACATCCAATTAATTACTTTGTACCACATCCCCACCTCCCCCAAGAAATTCTATTGCCTTTTCTCTCTTCTATTGCTCAGATACAATCATTTTCACTAAGTTTGTATGTATCTTTCCAGTTCATATTTTTGTGCTTGTACTAAATAGGTACAAATGAAAAATATGTGATATTGTTTTGTATGTTTTTAAATTTTATATAAATGATATTCACTAGATTTTTATTTTGCATTTTTAACTGTACTGGTGTTTTTAAAAACTGAGATCCTGTATTGTATTTTAAAGTTAATTCTAAGGAAACATATTATTTTACTTTTAAAAATATTTGTATTATGAATGTAAAGGGTATATGCGAAGGTTTGTTACAAGGATATATTGCATAACGGTAAGCTTTGGGCCTCTGGTGTACCTATCACCCAAATAGTGAACATTGTACCCAATAGGTAATTTTTCAACCCTCATCCACCTCCCATCCTCACCAGTTTTGGAGTCCCCACTGTTTATTATTTCCTTCTTATGTCCATACATACCCATTGTTTAGCTCCCACTTATAAGCGAGAACATGTGGTATTTGATTTTCTATTTCTGGGTTATTTCACTTAGGGTAATGACCTCCTACTCCGTCCACGTTGCTCTAAAAGACATGATTTCATTCTCTTTTATGGATGAATAATATTCTGTGGTGCATATGTACCACATTTTCTTTATCCAATCATCCATTGATGGATATGAAAGTTGATTCTATGACTTTGCTGTTGTAAATAGTGCGGCAGTAAACATATGTGTGCAGGTGTCTTTTTCATATAAAGATTTATTTTCCTCTGGGTAGATACCCAGTAGTGGGACTGTTGAGTTGACTGGTAGTCCTATTTTTAATTTTTTGAGAAATCATCTCTATTCTCTTACCATATACAAAAATTAACTTGAGATAGATTAAAGACTTACATGTAAGATCTGAAACTATAAAAATCCTAGAGGAAAATCTAGGAAAAACTCTTCTGGACATTGGCCTAGACAAATAATTTATAACTAAGACCTCAAAAGCAAATGCAATAAAAATAATAATAGACAAATAGGACTCAATTAAACTATTTTACTTCTTACAAGTAAACATGACTTTAGCCATGTTTCTAATACTAAGAGTTTAGGCTTAGTCTTTCATTCTGGTAGAATTATTCAGACTCCTAATATATAAGTGAGATCTTAGTCCAAGTGTTAATATCACAAGGTTAGCTAGTAAGATCAACTTTCTATGGCAATCATTGTTTGAACAAATACAGTTTCCTGCAACAAAATTCCAAAACAATTATGTAGCTTCCTAAAGCAAAGATTCACAGCCTCGTTTATCATTCAACCATACTTTCATCTCTTGCAATACAAATTTTTAATATTTTAAGAATTGTTTACACTTCTTAGCAAATGGCTTAGAAACTCGATGTGGTGACAAAATATGTAAGTTAGAATTTATTTTAAATTTTAGAATAATTGACTTATAAATGTATGCTAACTCTGTCTCTCATTTGTCTAAAGTCTCATCTAGTGTTTGCATTCCAAAGAAACATTCTTACTCTCCAAAAATGTATACTACTTGGTATTTGGAACTTCTATTTTCTACCTATTTCTCTCTAGGTAGAATATTCTGCTGATTTCTCTGTGATTTCTTTAGTTCTATCTTCTAATTTTCCAATTCTTTTATTCAACTATATATAGTCTATCCATTTGCTGACCTATTGAGATTATTTTAAAATTATTTTTCCAAAATTTTGATTTGGTTATTTTTCAACTTTCTTTTGTCTTGTTTTTTCTCTTGTCTAGTTTACTGGATTATTTTCCTACCTTTATGTCTTTCAACATGTTAAATATATCTTCATGGAATTCTTTCAAATTGTTCCAGTATATATAGTTTCTGCAGTGCAATTCTCTGCTAAATCTACCAATTCATTCTCATGGCACATTATTCATTCTTCAGTACTTAGTGATTTTTTATTACAGGTTTAGTTTTTGGTGGGAATTATTTCCTGTGGAAACCCTATCTTCCCCGGATAATGAATGTGTTCCTAGGGTTAGTTTGTTTCTTAGGAGGTCCCATCATTTTCATCAGACTTGCACTAGATTTTTATGTAAGTTTCTTGGTTCAGGTTCCATATGTTGTATTTCATAGATAACGAATATCAAGGTCCCTTCCCCAATATATAAAATTATCTTAGATCACTAGGCATTGTTTGGTTGACGTTTCAAACCTGACCCAGGATGGCCCACCAGCTTCTTGCTGAGACATTAGACATTTTCTTGCTGAATTTTTCCTTAAGGTAGATCTTCCAAGCATCCATTTTGACATAGAAAGTTCTAGTTTCCAATTTATACTAGCCTACTCCCATGATGAGATTGAAAACCATAATACATCATCTTTCTTTTTCTATACCATTTACTTAGCCTGGAATGCTTCCAACTTTCTCTCCCTCAACTAACCGAACCTCCTTCTCCCTTATTCCTTGTGTGTGTTTCTACTCCTAGACCAATGGTTCTCAACCAGGTTGGTCATTGGATTCATCTGGTTCACTTCCTTAAAGGAAAAAAAAAAAAAGAAACAAAACAAAGTGGATGTCTATCCTAAGCCAATTAAACAGAAGTAGCTATGGTAGATCCTACCTGGGCATGGGTTTTTTGTTTTCTGAATTAAAAAAAAAAAAATCTACTGGTTATTCTAATCTTTAGCCAGGGTTAAAAACCTCTATTCTGAACCCAGGCCAATTTGCATATCTTTGATGAGACCTTTTCCAATTTCTCCAGGAATCAGTTCTCTGTCTCCAGGAATCAGTTCTCCCTGAGAACTTTCCCTCTGTTTTTCCAGCGCTAATCACATTGACTCTCTGTATACAAGATAAATAGCCCTTTCTAGTATGAGAATGTGCCTTATGCCTTAAACCACATTCTATTCCCAGCACCTAGACAGTATGGCACAATGTGGTGCAACAGGATAAGAAGGTGAAAAAGTGGATGGGTGGATGGACCAAGAGTAAAATCCTATTGATGATGAAGATTTGATACTCGTTTGTTTTCTCTAGGATTGCCAGCCCTAGACTTCCCCCACGAAAAATAGAACTGTTGGCTTCTCTGAGCTCCAGTGGAAGAAAAGAACACTAGGACCTTCAGATCCTACCCTTGAAGATAATCTTAGCTGCCAAATAAATAGCAACATGCTTCATGAAAATCCTACCAACCTCTGAAGTCTCCTCTCTTAGGTCTATAATTTTTAAAAAAATTTTTCTTTCTTAAACTCCTATGATGTTTCCATGTTTTATTCCCTAATGAGGGGTCAACAGTGAAAAATGCCAGAACTGCTTTCTCCCACAGACAATGCCAATCTCTTCTAAAAAAACCAAATTAAATCAAAACAGAATGTTGGTTTAAAAAACGCAAAGTAATTGTCAAACTGCTTTGTATGGTTAACATATTCTGCCACGTCCATGACCACACGTCTGTACCATGCAATTTAACTCTTATTTACATTGTTATGTTTGGTTTGGTTATTTGCTTAGGTGTGCATACATTCATTCAGCAAATACTGAACACCAGCCACCTGCACAGCAGTTGCTTTTACTAGTCTTAACTCTACCATTTTTATCTATGTGTTCAAGAGGGAAAATGTGTTATATTTGTAACCAAAAACTACTAGTTTACCAGAGACTAGAAGGGTAGTGGGGAAGGGAGATAAAGAGGAGATGGTTAATACAAAAATCCAGTTAGATGAAAGGAATAAGATATACAGTGTTCAGCAGCACAATAGAGTGACTATAAACTATTAGCTTAAATTATGTGAAATTGCCTCTATTTGATCATATTTTACAAGAAAAAAACATCAATTTTATATAGTCCAACTTAATACCTAGGCTTATGAGTTGTATAAGGTAAGGTTACCTACCTGAGAAGCTGATTAACATTGGTTGTACAATGTTATCCATTAGAGAACATGGTACTTAGGGTCTGAGACCTTTTGAAAAGGTCTGAAAACTCTTTAAGAAAAGGAAAGAAAGAAAGAAAAGAGGAAAAACATATCAAAATAAAAAAATGCAAAATCAAATTTAATAAATGCTTAGACATCAGCATGTGTCATGTTAACTTTATTGTTACTATTAATACATATTTCACACTTTTATAAATAAATTATATTACTTTTTCTCACTTGGCAGAAATTCTCAAGAATGCATTTGATTGCTGGGAGATAATAGTAACTGAATTACCTACATGCAAATAATAATAAATAAAGCAAAGTTTTTAAAAATAATTTTCAAAATTATTTTTAAATAGCAAATAAAAAGATTACTGGATGTGGGATATATTTTCATATGTTAGGTATGATATGGAGATCATGCTGATAAATGTACCCTGAACATTTGCCTGACCCTTAAGAGTCTTGCATTTGCCCTGGGAGCTCCAGAGAAGTCCTGTACCCTGCCCTTCAAAACACTGTGTGAATTAGAGAGGAGTAAGATTTGTTAAATGTATATAAATACTGAACTCTGTTCTTGAACAAGCCACTATTGAGAGAGTTTTTGATGGAGAGCATCTGGCTTAAGGCTGTTATTAGAGCAACACCTGAGAATTCCTTCCACCCTTAGGAATTACGAATGCCAAACAATAAAAAAGCTGAGCCTTGACCAGACCCCCCTAGGGCTAGCTTAATGATTTATCAGAGTCCTTTCTAGGGTAATGAATAGCAGGAACAGCCCAGGTTCACACCTGATGGAGAGTCCTCCAACTTCTTGCCAAAGGTGGTATAGCTGATGATAGAGCATCTCCAGCAGGGAGCACCATTGAGACACCAGAAACTGCTCAGCAGTAATCAACACAGAGCAGAAAGTCTCCAGGCTTCAACTAAGGGAGAATCTCTAGAAACCGGGAAAGATGAGGACCTACTAGGCCTAGCATGGGTCATCGTGGACTGTTGTTTGGAGAGAGCAGATGTAGCTTAGTTGCCCACATGGAGTGCATTATAGGTGCCCCCTACCCTACATGCTCTCTGAGGGGGTGCACCACCAATTCAAGGAAAGGGACAGGTGAAGACAACAGCCCTGTGAAGTCCAGGACAGAAAGTTGAATCATTATACTAAATCACTATCAAAAAAAGTTAGAGAAGTGGGATGGGTATTTATGTTCACTAGGGCCTGATGGATAAATGAAGCTCAGAGTCTTGCTACATTATTACACTTTTCCCTTTTTATACTCAAAATTCACTTATGCATTCTACTGATCACAGAGTAGACAGTCAACATACACCTGTTGTCTAACGTTTGATGTGTGAGTCACAGCATTCTCACCCTGGCTTTATACTATTGTCTCCCCTGCAAGGCCTTTTGATGGTTTTATGGGACCCAGCAATAGCGTCTCCTAAATTCATCTCCCAATATTTACTTATGAAAACAGCCCCAAATGGTAGATGATATGGTCTGGCTCTGTGTTGCCACCTAAATCTCATGTCAAATTGTAATCCCCATGTGCGAAGGAGAGACCTGGTAAGAGGTGATTGGATCATAGGGGCAGTTTCCCCCGTGCTTTCCTTGTGATAGGTGAGTCAGTTCTCACAAGAACTGATCACAGGCCAGTTTGGTTTTCTTCCTTAATGAAACAATTTGTATACACACACACATAATTCACAGGACAGTCAAATATCTGTCCTATGACAGATATTTGGCCCCCACCCTTTGCTCTTCCACCCCCAACTCATGCCCATTACCTACCATTACGCTAAGAGCAGCAAAACGGCCCAAGAAAAGGGGAAGGCATGGCTACTTAACAATGAGCAAGTTACTAAACCCCTAAGCCCTAAAATATGCTCAAGGATAATCATATCTCTTTCATAGAATTGTTAGGTTGATTTACTGAGATCATTTATGCTGTAACCCAATGGAAATGCAATAAATAGTAATAATGGCTATTACTATTATTAGAACGCAGGACTATTAGTCAAAAATCTTCAAAGCGTAACTCTAACATTTGTGATATTAGATACATCAGTGTGTTTTCCAACTTTTTTGGCCTAATCCTCTGTTGGGACAAAAACTGGGAATGAAGAAAGGAAGGAAGGAAAGGCAGAGACAGAGACAGAGAGAAGAAAGCAAAAGGAAAGAAAGAAGAAAGAAAATAAAAGAAAAAAGAAAGAAAGAAAGAAAGAAAGAAAGAAAGAAAGAAAGAAAGAAAGAAAGAAAGAAAGGAAGG
>NW_012115489.1:4801573-4809183 GCF_000951035.1 Colobus angolensis palliatus | reverse complement strand
GAAGGAAGGAAGGAAGGAAGGAAGGAAGGAGAAAAAATGAAAAATAGATCCACTTTTGATGTGGGACCTTTATTTTATTCATTAAAGAGCAAATCATCATTTAACAAAATGACAAAAACAATAAGCAACCCCATGAGAGTGTGTATCAGTTAAATCTTGTCTTGGAGACCCATTGAGGCAAAAAGGGATTATGACTTAGATTCTGCTTCTGTGAAACATATACGAGGACAAAAGAGGTGAGAAATCATGAAAAGAAAACAGCAGGACCCAATAGACCCACAGAGTTCATGCATTCTCAAAGACCCAAAAAGAGGGTGTGATACAAATAATGGACAAAATTAGAAAAAACAAAAGCAAGGTAATATATAACCTAGAATTCTTCTATAAGCTTTGTTCTTTGTCTCTTTGCTCTCCAGGTTAACTGGTTTGACAAAAAAAAAAAAAACTCCTTAAGTGAAGTCTACATTAATGTTTTCATTATCCTGTTTTAGTAGATTATTTTTACAGTAGTAAACATTCACCTGGGATTGGGTTTAAATTGTAAAGACAAATGCTCCCTTCTTTTCTTGAGTTTCAATACAATCTACTCATTCCATTAAAATGTGGCAGAAACTCTCCTTTTAATCAAAAGTAAGTTGATTAATAAGCCATTTCTTCCAGAGCACTGATGTTCTGAAGAGTTAAGACTGCCTTTCATTAAAAGTAGAAAGTACAGGAGTGAAAAAGTTCGCTTTGTTTTTAAAACAAAAAGTGAAAGAGAAATAACCCAAATCAAGGAAGTCCCCACTTCCTCCTGCATAGCCTTCTTAAGCATGCCTGTTCTTATTCTGCTTTTTCCTGCTACTTCCCAGTTGCTATTTCATATCTAGCCAAACAGGGAGACTGAATTTCCTTGAATTTTTATGAATCTGCTTGTAAGTTTGCTTTAATTTCATGATCAAAGAGCAGCACCGTAGTGACCATCTCTTAGTAGCTGGCAATATTTTAGCCAAAGTTTCCCTTATAGCTTCCCATAAATGATGGGCTTCAAGGAAGGTTGTACATGCAGAATCAGTATACAAAACAAACATTACTTCCATCTGAGGAACTCATGAGCCAAAAAAAAAAGAAAAAGTGTTTTAAAAAAAGCTGACCTAGGACCTCAGAGTGAGAAAAGGAAGTATGAAAATTAATTCTCATTGGAGCAGTTTCCAATCTAGTTGAGGAGCCAAACCTAATACACCCAATACAATTAGAGAACCATAAAGGGCAAACATATTAAAAGAGCTTAATTCTGTAGTGTGGCCTGCAGGCTTCCAGAAAAAGGGGGAGATCAGTGAGCTAGCAGCAGAGAAGTCTCCCTGGAACAGGTGAGATTTGACATTCCTCTGTTCTATCTCAGAGGTCTTAGCCAGGCACATTAGTGTTGGGCACGTAGAGTAGATGGCTACTTGTTTCTTGTCTAAAATGTTAGACATTCAGGTTATAAAAAAGAAAATGTATCAGAGTTTATAACTATTTCTAACCTTCTATGCTAACAATTTTAACCATACTTCTTTTAAAGCCTAATACCTGTAATCCCAGCACTTTGGGAGGCCAATGCGGGTGGATCATGAGGTCAGGAGTTCAAGACCAGCCTGGCCAAGATGGTGAAACCCCATCTCTACTGAAAATACAAAAATTAGCCAGGTGTGGTAGCATGTACCTGTAATCTCAGTTACTCAGGAAGCTGAGGCAGGAGAATTGCTTGAACCTGGGGGGCAGAGGTTGCAGTGAGCTGAGATCGTGCCACTGTACTCTAGCCTGGGGGACAGAGCAAGACTCCATCTCAAAAAAAAAAAAAAAAAGGCCTAATAGATAAAACACTGACAATGCTTCTCAATAATGATCATTAATATTACTCAAATTTTATTAGTGCTCTCTCCTTTATCTACTTGCAAGTTGACTTTTAAAAATGCAGTTGGTTTTCCCTGGCCGCGCCGCCTCATGCTTCTAGACCTCACAGTCTCCACCTAGCCACCGCCTTCAGTGAGTACTGAAGGGGCAGACTCATTCATTGCACCACTGCCTGAACAAAAACTATTTTCTAAAATAAAAATATATGAAAAGAGAGTGTATGCCCCAGCATTTAAAGAATTATAACTACTTTTGCATTCTCTAAGCTGCTTCTCCCTTCTACTAGCAGGAATAATTGCAATGCTCATACTGCGAAAACATAGGCTTACCATTTTTAGATGGTATCACTATGTGCTCTGTCATCTTTGTTGCATTTCCTGTTTCATCGTCCTGCTCAGGAACTTATGTACTGAGGTTTGGCTTCACAGGAGATATACTCACATATATAATGTTTGACATATATTTTTAAAATAACATGATTATGCCTTAAAAACTAAATATGAAAATATACTTGTGGACTACAAGTTATAGTTGGGAGCTTCAACTCTTAACTTTTTTTTCTTAGCCAAAAAAACTTTTCTTAAATACATGTGTTTGAAAGACCACTGAATTTATTTCAATAATAACTAAAAATTACCTTAATCTGCATTTGGAAATAAGCACAAATTGAAATGCAATTCAGATGGATGAATTGAAATTCAAAGTTCTCTTAACCAGAGACTTACCCAACAAATTACAGTTAACTGAGTAATTGCTAGATTCCTGTTTATCATGTAATTTGTGTCCAACTTACTGGTATAGAGAGCAAATTGTAGAATGACAAAGATTAAGTAATTCTTTTTTTTCTTTTTGAGACAGAGTCTCGCTCTGTCGCCCAAGTTGGAGTGCAATGGCACAATCTCAACTCACTGCAAGCTCCGCCTCCCAGGTTCACACCATTCTCCTGCCTCAGCCTCCCAAGTAGCTGGAACTACAGGCGCCCGCCACCTCGCCCGGCTAGTTTTTTATACTTTTTAGCAGAGACGGGGTTTCACCATGTTAGCCAAGATGATCTCGATCTCTTGACCTCGTGATCCACCCGTCTTGGCCTCCCAAAGTGCTGGGATTACAGGCATGAGTCACCACGCCCGGCCTGATTAAGGAATTCTTATGTAGCACATTGGGAAAACATGTTGATTAACTTAGTAGTAAACAGTGTCAGAGTGTCACGATTATTTCTACCCACAAGGCTGGCCTGGTGATCTGTTCACTATCTTGGTAGTATGAGTCACCTGCTCCTTCTTTTAGGTCAAAGGCTCTCAAACATGCACATACCTTGGAATCACGTGGTGAGCTGTGAAATATACTGATGCCTGAGTTTCAGCCTCAGATTTTCATATAATAACCTGGTGTGAAGCCCGGGAGCTGAGACTTAAAACATCCCAGGTGATTTTAATGTGCAGCCAGGCTGAGAACCACTGCTTTAGAGTGATTCTCTTTACCCTCTGTAAAGAGAGGGTAAAGGCTTTACAGTGATTTCTCTTTACAAAGCTGTATCTGCACTTTGATGGTCTCTATTCTAACAGACAGTAGTAGATAAGAGGCTTTCTAGTGAAGGTAAAGAATGTCTCTGTTTCAAAGCATTCTGG
Organism: Colobus angolensis palliatus; assembly: GCF_000951035.1. Lineage (NCBI taxonomy): Eukaryota > Metazoa > Chordata > Mammalia > Primates > Cercopithecidae > Colobus > Colobus angolensis. The sequence goes on along the minus strand of NW_012115489.1, from coordinate 4,805,680 downwards.
AAAACGTGTTATACTTAAAAGTATGCCTGGCTCCCATACCTTACTCTTGCTTTCATCTTCCTCCTCTATTCATTCATTAAGCATTTATCATGTGTAAGATACTGTGCAATTTCAGATTCCTGACCATCCACCAGATTCTGACCATGCCTCACACCCCTCTTTAAAATATGTAAAGTTTTCAGGACAATATCAGTTTCTACTTCTGGACCTCAACCCTTGCCCTGGTTTTTTGCCTGTCCTGTGAATCTATATTTCTAATTATATCTTAATTTTGAAAACATTTATGTTTTAAGGAATAAATAACAGGTAACATCTTTTTTGAAAAAGGATTTTGTATGGATATAGGATTAATTAGTGTTTGGTCAGCATCATGTATAGAAATTTGGTGACCTTACACTAAATAAGCACTCTAATACTTAAAACAAGATCTAGAAATTTGCAACCACCAAAAAAGGAATCATGCCTTTCCTTTGTCATGGAAAACAAAGATGACCTTCTACCTTGAACTTAGTTTAGTAGGAGGCCATATATTCCAATTAAAGGGGCCAAATCTGTATATCAGAATGTGTTCAGAGAGGTACATGGATGACTGGAAAATCTACTTGGGATCAAATACTATGCCTTTAACATCTGATACTAACAAATATTACCCCAAAATTAATACATGAACCTAGATTGAGCTGTACTTTTTTTTTTTAGGAAAATGAATGGCATTCTATGATAAGCTTATGAGTATTTCCATCATTTAAATACTGATAATGTGAATTTAAATATAACTGGAGTTGTTCATTAAAATTTTCGTGATACTTTTGTTCTTTTTAATAATGATTATAGTTATGTTTTTACACAAGTGCTATATACCCAGGATAGAAAACTTGAAAAACTCCAAAAAGTACAAAAAAAGAATTATTTGTAGTAATATATCCACTCAAGTCAAATGCGATTCACATTTTGGTGTGAGTCCTTTATAGATAAGAGAGAGATGGAGAGACATACACACACACACACAAGCACACACACACACACATATCCAAAAATATAGAAGTTATATAAAACAGGTTAATAATGTATAGCAAAATTTAATATCTAGCTACTTCTAAAAAATTTTGTGTCAATTTTTCAGTCTTCAAAGCTATACCTAGACCTGTTCCTGTATTATTGAAAAATAATAACAAGCTAAACGTGACTAGCTATACAAATGCTCTGAGGGTTGAGATAACATGCAAACGTAGCCTCACATATCAATGTGTGAAAGCTGGACAGACCACACAGCTCAGAAAAGGAAGTACACTCTGCATAGCTAACTTGCACATTCACTGTCAAAGCTGCATCATCTTCGGGATCATTGTGTGCCAGGCACATCAACTCTTTTCAATAAAAATGGTAAGTAACAGATTTTATAACTCTCTCTGGTCTCCTGGCAAATGTGCTACTCTTCTCTGCCTAGAACAGACAGGGTTGAGGGTGCTTCACAGTCAGGTCCTCCCAGCCTTTGGGATTTTGCTTGGCCACTTGCTCCTTGTGCTGATGAAGCTGCTGAGTCTTGTTCATGCCAGTTGAGAGACATGGCTTCAAGAGTTCCCTTTTTTTGATTCCAGCCCTCAGAATAGGGGAAGAGCACTGTCTTGCAGAAAGAAAACATGCATTCTTTGTCTTTGCCTCTTAGGATAGCTTGGTGCCAGCCCCAATAATTTAGTCAAGTTTCCTGTTATGAGCAGTTTGGATCCCAGGAAAGGATTCCAGTGGTGAATGTTGGGAAATATTGCTGATGGTGATTGCCATTTTGATAACACAGTAGATTTTACAAACGGACCTCTTTTGTTTGAAAATGGGAGGCCGAGACGGGTGGATCACGAGGTCAGGAGATCGAGACCATCCTGAGCTACACGGTGAAACCCCGTCTCTAAAAAAAAATACAAAAAACTAGCCGGGCGAGATGGCGGGCGCCTGTAGTCCCAGCTACTCGGGAGGCTGAGGCAGGAGAATGGCGTAAACCCAGGAGGCGGAGCTTGCAGTGAGCCGACATCGCGCCACTGCACTCCAGCCTGGGCGACAGAGCGAGACTCCGTCTCCAAAAAAAAAAAAAAAGAAAGAAAATGCTTTTTTTTTTTTTTTTTAAATTAAGAGACACAAACAAAGCCCGGTCTGAACCTAAAGGACAGATTGTGTTCCCAAAATTAATGAGAAGTCATTATTTGGAGCACACTTAAAATGGTGAGTGAGTTCCCAGTGCTACTTTAACCCAAAACATAGCTGAACTATAGCAGTAATATTCTCCTTCATAATTTTCCATTATTTCTTTGAAAAAAAAAAAAAAAAGGAGGGCTCCCAAAATATATGTGGTGTTCATATGTTCCCAGAATATAGAAGAGAGTCAATTTTCTATCTTTGTCTACTATTCCCCAGCCCCCAGAAGACTGGAAATTTGTTATCCCTTCTCTTGTTACGGAGAGGATACCCTCCTTTTGTCAGCCCCCAGTGAGAAGATAGGAGTTGAGACGATGACTCCTGTGCTTGCTCAATTGGAGATTGTGCATTGCAGACATTGGAACAGGGAGAATAAAGGGATCATTCAATGATGTATGTTGATGTTACTGTGTATCGTCTGGAAGCACCTCGAGTTAGGATAGGGAAAGAGTAGAGGTGAGAGAGCGTAATCTTGCCATGGGGGAGAGAGGAAGAAGGGAGAGCCCTAAGGTGCAAGTCGCTGAGTCTTGAGAAGGGGAGTAAACGGTGGAGGAAATGTTAGCGCATGACCCTGCCTGCGGCAACGCCTGTAGAAGACAGTCTCTGGCTCAAGTGGGAGTGAGACTTATAAATCCCTCTGTGTTTCCAAATTGGGTCTTTAGTTCTGGGATTCCTAGAAAGCAGCTTGACCTTGGCCGGGCGCGGTGGCTCACGCCTGTAATGCCAGCACTTTGGAGGCCGAGGCGGGCGGATCACGAAGTCAGCAGATTGAGAACATCCTAGCTAACACCGTGAAACCCCGCCTCTCCTAAAAATCCAAAAAATTAGCCGGGCGTGGTGGTGGGCGCCTGTAGTCCCAGCCACTTGGGAGGCTGAGGCAGGAGAATGGCCTGAACCCGAGAGGTAGAGCTTGCAGTGAGCCGAAACTGCGCCACTGCGCTCTAGCCTGGACCACAGAGCCAGACTCCATCTCAAAAAATAAATAAATAAATAAAATAAAACAAAATAAAAAAGAAAAGAAAAGAAAACAGCTTGACCTTAAACAAGAGTGCTGTGATTTATAAAGTGCTATTTGGATTTTCTTCGGTGAAACAAGACAACAGCAGGAAAAAGGGAAGTTTAACTGGATAGCAGGTATTTGGTATGATACATGAGTAATGATTTTTTTTAAAGATTATTGTTTTCTTATAATAAAAGTAACATGGCTGGGTGTGGTGGCTCACACCTGTAATCCCAGCACTTTGGGAGGCCGAAGCAGGCAGATCACCTGAGGTCAGGAGTTTGAGACCTGCCTGACCAAGATGATGAAATCCCGTCTCTACTAAAAATACAAAATTAGCTGGGCATAGTGGCGCATGTCTGTAATCTCAGCTACTTGGGAGGCTAAGCAGGAGAATCGCTTGAACCTGGGAGATGGAGGTTGCAGTGGGCCCAGATCGTGCCATTGCACTCTAGCCTGGGCAACAAGAGCAAAATTCCATCTCAAAAAGAAAAAAAAAAAGTAACACATACTTCCCAAAAAAGTATCTTAGAAATATAGATAAACTTCTTAGAAATATGATAATGGTCAGGCACCGTGGCTTATGCCTGTAATCCCAATTCTTTGGGAGGTCAAAGTGGGAGGATTAGTTGAGGAGTTCAAGACCAGCCTGGGCAACAAAGCAAGATGTCATCTCTATAAAAAATTAAGTAAATAAATAAATAAATAAACCAGCCAGGCCTAGTGTAGTGGTGCATGCCTGTGGTCCCACCTACTAGGGAGGCTGAGGCAGGAGGATTATTTGAGTTCGGGAGTTCAAGGCAGCAGTGATGAATGATCATGTCACCACACTCCAACCCGGGCAGCCCTGTATAGACAGAGAGAGAGAGAAAGAGAGAGAGAGAGAGGAGGAAGGAAGGAAGGAAGGAAGGAAGGAAGGA
>NW_012115489.1:4792801-4801523 GCF_000951035.1 Colobus angolensis palliatus | reverse complement strand
AGAGAGAGAGAGAGGAGGAAGGAAGGAAGGAAGGAAGGAAGGAAGGAAGGAAGGAAGGAAGGAAGGAAGGAAGGAAGGAAGGAAACAATAAGCATGTTCTATAATTTTATCACCTAAGGGACAATCACCAGGTTAGTACAGATCCTTCAAGAATGTCATCATTTTAAATACATATTTTATAAATGTAATTTTATAAGTGTTACCATATTTTATGAACCGTTTCCTCACATTTTATTTAAAATATCTTTAATAATGTGGGAGTTACAATGTAATTTTTAATGATAAATCATTTTTAATAACTGTGTGGTAGTCCACAATTTGTTTTAATCAGTTCCATAGAGTTGGACATTTCAGTTGTCTCTTTTTCTTTCCTTACAGTAATATAGACAAGACTGTCACAAGCATTTTTTATATATTTTGTCTGATTATTTTGCATTGACAGAACATTAGCATAGTAACCAGGTGAAAACCTACATATATTTAAAACTTCTAACACAAGTTACCTTGTTGTTAAGCAGCGTACTTTAAGTTTCTTACTATATAATGGCATAGTAAGTGAATTTCCCAGTGCAATTATGGCATATACATGCCTATCTTTGTATAGTCATGCCTATTTTTGTAGCATGAAAAGGTTATACTTCAAAATTAAGTTACTTCCCCTTAATTCCTTTCTCCCTAACATTGCTGCTGACATTCTGCAACAAGTGGCAGAAAGCCATGTAGCATATTAAAGAAAGGAAAAATTCCATTTTTTCTCCTTGAAAGAGATCAGATACAGTCAACAGGCCATATCCCCGGCTGCTTGTTGATTGGTTGTGCTTACTAGTTGTTTTCCATAAGTCACTTAAGCTGTGGGATTGTTTCCTCATCCAATGATGGTGATGATGTGGTGATGATGATGATGGTGATGATGATGATGATGGTGATGATGATGATGATGATGATGATGATGATAGCTATTCCACAGCATTGTTGTGGAGAGTAAGACTGCAATTATAAAGCACCTGTGACAGTACAGGCACATGCCAGACACCGGATAGATGTTGGATTCCTGTATTTCAGCCCCAAATAAATAGTTTCCAAAGTAAGCACAGAAACTCCTAGTGAATGCAGGAGGAGAGTGGTACTGGCAGTTAGCATTGCTAAGCCCTGACATACACTATCTCATTAAATTCCTCTAACAATTCCTGCAAGTAGTTATTCCTATTCTCCCTATTTGCTAGTTGAATAAACTGAGTCTTGTGGAGAGTAAGTAGTTTTCTCACAACCACACAGCTATTGAGTATTGTTGGGCCTGGAATTTCAGCACAATTATATCTGTTCTCACAGCCTGAGCTCCTCTACATTTTGTTACATATCAGAAAAAGTAGATACCTAGGAAGACAAGCTGGTAGTCAAAGAAGAGCCCAGGACTGGCCTTTAGGGGTGTGCGGGGCCCATCCTCAAGCTGGTGACCGTGTCTGGGAGGCTTGAGGATCAGCTGTCATGGCTGCTTCTGCTATGGTCACTATGAGTTTTCCTACTTTCAGAATGCTCACTTTATTGAAATATTGTAGAGGCCACTGAGATGAGAAACTGAAGGAATGCCTGGTTTTCTGGTTCTTCGTCCCAGGATCCAGAAAGGGAGGTTTAATGACTACGTAACTCCCTTCCCCACCCCAAGCTCATCTGCTGTGTCACCACTATGACCAATCCCCACCTCCCCGACTTCCTGAACTGTCCAGGAAGGGATCAAGCCAAAAGGGGACAAGTGGTTATAAGGAAATTCACCTTTTATTGCCCTTTCCCTGTAATTTATTGGTAAGGAAACTTTGGAAATGTGTGGGAATGAAGCACAAAGGCACTTGGTGTTTTATGAAGATAAGACACATTAGATATTAAGATTGATGGGCATTAGACACACAACACTGGGCTCATCTTCCAACCTAGCAAGAGATGCTGGGTTCCAGCTCAACCTTCCCATTTCTCCCTGTGGCATCTTGACCCTATCTCTTCAGCTCTCTTTCAAGAGGCTCAGTAAAGGTACAGAGTTGGCTTAGGTGTTCCCCTACGTCCTTATTCATAATGTGATTCTAGATTTTAGAAGTGGGAGAAGAGGCAATAGACTTCTACTTTATCTGCCCCTGTGGAAATTGACTTAATCTATAGCCTTAGACCAGCTCCCTTTACAGGTCTAAAATGAAAACGATAGAATGACACTTGTTTACTTGGCAAGTATTTTTAGGTACATTTTAAATTGTAGAATTTTCTGGAAGAAATGGAGAAACAGATGCTCCATTCATGTACAATTTTTTTTTTTGTATTTTATGCATAAAACTTAGGTCAGAAAAAAATAAAGTAAAAATTGTGTTTGGGGTTTTTGGTCTGTTTTGCTCCTTTCATCCAGTTTTCAAGCTACACGAGGAGCTCCTGAAAGGAGTATGGTCAAATCGCACTGTCACTCATTCATTCAACAAAGGTTATTTGAGCTCCTATTTCAAGTCTGCACTCTGCTAGCCATGGGAATGCAGGGTGAACAACACATGGTGTCCAGGCTCCCCACGGCTTACACTTAGGGTAGTGGTTCTCAAACTTTAGCAATAATGAGAATCACCTGGAGGGTGAGGGATGGGGCCTGGAAATGTGCATTTCTTTTATTTATTTATTTATTTTTGAGGCAGTTTTGCTCTCGTTGCCCAGGCTGGAGTGCAACGGCGCAACTTGGGTCATTGCAGCCTCCGCTATCTGAAGGGACATGCATCCTCTCCAGATAGCCTTGATCCTGGCTTGGGCCTTAAATATTGGCTTTGTTCCTGTTCTCCCTCAAAAGTGTGACCCAAATTTTACTACATCCAAGTTAGAGAGTAAGTACAGAGTTTCTGAGGAGAGCAGGTCCTAAGATGTGAAAATAAGTAACCTACTCGGCCGCGATGGAAGACCCAACTGAGAACTGGTGTTCCAGGGAAATCTGAGAATATGGAAACTGAGTTAGAAGGTTCTCTGTGAGGGGTGCAGTTCCAATCCACTTCCTTCAATTAGAGAGGTGATTTTTTTTTCTCTTAGGTAAGCCGTGGAGGCTAATCGTAGTCCTGAGTGATAGACTAATATCACTCCACACACTCCCCTGTCGCCATCCCTGGCCTACTTATATCCTCCCCTTGTGCAAAAGAGGACACCTAGCTTCTGCCACAAGATCTATCCCATTGTGTTAAAAAAAAAAAAATCCTGTACTATGACAAGTTAGTTTTAAGCCAAGGATAAGAGGCTCAAATTCTAGCTGGTATCTTGCGCTCACATAACACATCAGTGCAGTTAGGAGGAGATGTGAGCCACTTCTTAGAGCATGTGTTAGGATACACTAAACTCGTGGCACCCTTGCTCTTGAAGTGAGTAGGCATGGGGTTCCAGTTCTTGATTTGGCAACTTCAATATCACTTCCCCAATTCTAGGACTCCATTCCATCGGCCCTTTCTTTTCTCTCATGTCCTTCTCTTTTTAAAATATTATGAAACATATAATACAACAAATGTTCACATACTCACCACCTACAGTTAATGTATATTACCATTCTGGCATCTATTTTAAAACTAAAGAAGAGAAAATTAAAGTCCCTTTCTGCCCTTTTCCAGTTCTATGTCCCTCCTTCCCACAGCAAAGAAACAACTATTTTAAAAGTGCCTTTCAGAATAACCTTCCCAGCCATGGTTTTATGCTTATATTTTATCTGTGTGTCTCCATAAAATATATAATATCCCCAAACATATAGTATTGTTTTGCCCAGATTATTTTCATGATTTCTGCTATTTGCCTTCTTTCACTCTACATTGGGTTTTTTTCAAGAATATCCCTTTGGACACATTCAATCTATTGAATTGCTGTGTAATTCTATTGTAATTTACTCATCTATTCTCCAACATTTGATTTGTTGCCATTATTTTCAATTTCAAACAGTGGTAGATGAACATCCCTTGGCATAGAGGGTATGAAAACCTTCAAGTTTATCTAACATTAGCAACTTGCTCTTTAAGGTCATTGTAATGATTTACCTCCCACCAGCCTTATACAAAAGTTGCCATTTCTCTACACCATTCCTAAAACTTGACATTGTCATATTTATTGATAGAGTTTTGACCATTTGTTACATGTAAAACTGTACTTCATTATTGTTTAATTTTAATTTTTCTGATGATAACTGAAATGAAACATGTTTTCACAAGTTTAATGGCCATTCCAGCAAACTCTTCTGTAAATTATCTCTCATGTGTTTCATTCATTTTTCACAGATTATTTTTTTCCTGTTGATTTAGATGAATTTCTTGTATATTCTACGCATTAATCCTGTCAATTACAAGCATTGCAAATTTTGTTCTCCCAGTCTATGGCTTCTTTTTAACTTTACTTTTGGTGTCTCTTTTTTATACAGAAGTTTTAAATTTTAATGTTGTCAAATTTTAAAATGAGTCTTTATCATTTCTGCTTTTGATGTCCTTTTAAGGAAATTAATCCCTATCCCTTAAATATTAAAGTCATTTTTCTAATTTTTCCTTGAAGTGCTTGTGTTTTTAAGACTCTATTTTCATGTTTAGGTCTTTAATCATAAGGATGCCATTTATATATTTGTGATGCAAGGAAGGCATCTAATATTAGCTGATATGGATAACCAGCAGTTGCAGTATTATTTATGTTAGCTTGTTCTTTTCCCCCATCACTTTCTAATGCCTCCTCTGCCACATGTCCATTTCCCGTCTTTGTGGGACTCTGCTTTCGGGCTTCCAACTCTGTTACAGTGATCAATATAGTTCATAAAATTCCATGTTTATCATTGTTTCTTCTTCTTCTTCTTTTTTTTTTTTTTTTTTTTTTTTTTTTTTTTTTTTGTTGTTGTTGTTGTTGAGACAGAGTCTTTCCCTGTTGCCCAGACTGGAGTGCAGTAGCACGATTTCAGCTCACTGCAACCTCTGCCTCCTGGGTTCAAGTGGTTCTCCTACTTCAGCCTCCCTAGTAGCTGGGATTACAGGCACACGCCACCACACTTGGCTAATTTTTATATTTTTAGTAGAAATGGGGTTTCCCCACATTGGCCAGGCTGGTCTCGAACTCCTGAACTCAAGTGATCCACCTGCCTTGGCCTCCCAAAGTGCTGGGAGTACAGGCATGAGCCACTGCACCCAGCCTCATTGTTTCTTAATTATGCTCTTTTGCTCTGGATTCATATATCTTCTTGCACAGTTACACATAACTCTTGCCTGCTGTCTAACAATTCCTTTCTTGTGTGTGTGTGTCTGTGTGTGTGTTAATCGACTCACATTCTTTTTTTTTTTTAATTTTACTTTAAGTTCCTAGATACATGTGCAGAATGTGCAGGTTTGTCACATAGGTACATGTGTGCCATGATGGTTTGCTGCAACTATTGACCCATCCTCTAAGTTCCCTCCCCTCGCCCCCCATCCCCCAAGAGGCCCTGGTGTGTGATGTTCCCCTCCCTGTGTCCATGTGTTCTCATTGTTCAACTCCCACTCATGTGTGAGAACATGCTGTGTTTGGTTTTCTGTTCCCGTGATTGCTGTCTAACGATCTCTAAGATTATTCAATACTTCTACTATTATTACCCAAACACAACCAGGATCTTAATACAGGCTAATTGTCCATTGAATACAATCCTTCAACCCTATTTCTGGTTCTTAAAACTTCTGATTGGAGGAAATGAACATTACTGTCACTTACACTTAATTGGCCAGAGTAAGTCATATGGACATATCTCAGTTAAACAGGGCAGAATTTATAAGGATGTATAATCCCCATGCATTCAGGGTCATGTCAAAGAACATCATCAATTTGGAAGAACAGAGATATTATATACTACTATGTATACAGTATAGGTCTTCAAATGACTGAGAACTTCATTTTGACATCACTCTTAAATAATAGTTGAGCTGACTATAAATATTCTAAATATATAGTTACTTTACCTCACCACTTTACAGGCTTAACTTGATTGGCTTCTTACTCCTTTTGTTGCCAGTGGAAGTGTGCTTTCAAATCCAATTGTCATTCCTTGTATTTGACATTGTCACCCCCTTTAAAATATTTATTTATGTTCTGAGATTTTACTATGCTTCATAGAGATGTGAATTTATTTTTACTTATCCCGCTTGGTACTCATAGTATCAGTTTAAAACAGTAGGCTAAAAATATTTTCTCTAAAGAGCCCAGTAGTAAATGTTTTAGGCTTTGCAGGCCCTATGGTATCTGTCACAGATATTGAACTCTACTATCATAACATGAAAGCAGCCCTAGACAATGTATACATAAATGGGTGTGGCTGTGCTCCAATAAAATTTTATTTATAAAAATGGATGTCAGGCTGGATTTACCCAACAAGCTACAGTTGTCAACCTCTGATCTAAAGCCTAATGGCTTTCTTCAATTCTTTAAAATTCTCGCCATTATCTTTTCAAAAACCATTACTCTATCATTTCCTCCTTCCTATGCTTTTTGTCTAAAGTTCCTATTAAAGTTAGTCTCTGATCACCTATCCTCCATGATTTTAATTGCTCTTCCAAACTTTTTATCTCTATGTCTCTCTTTGATGAATCTTAAATCCGTTTATCGGCTTCATCTTTCCATTCACTACTTTTTTTTTTCCTATGTGTTGAGGGTCACCAACTGTCTCAGTGTGTCCAGCACTTTCCCAGTTTTAGCACTGTCGCATGTCCTGGAAACCTTTGAGTTCCAGACGGACCAGGAAAGTCGCTCACCCTATCTACAGTGTCCAACGCAGATTTTATCTTATTTCTTGAGTTGTTGTTTTAATGATAAATTTTGTATTTCCAATTTTTGGAGTTGTTTCTCTTATCTCCCACATTCCTGCCTAATATGTGCCTGTTTTTGTTTTAAATATTCTTATATTCTGTTTTGGATAGTATTCTATTATTTCTTGATGGATCCTAAATTCTTAGAGTCCTTTTCAGATTGTTCTGTTGTTTTAACTTAATTGATATAACCCTATATTTCATGGTTGATTTTGTTGAGTTCTCTTTCTCATTAATAGTTTTCTTCCTGTGTTACGGAATTTCATGTTGTAGACAAATTTCAAGGAGGTGTTGTTGATTGGTTGGTTAGTTTTCTTTCTACCTGCCTTCACTCCACTTTCTCGCATGCTGTACTTATCTGTACTGCTTCTTCCTGAGGCCTCCAGCCCAGAGCCAGATCTATATGAACATCTGGATGATTCAGGCACACAGTAATTCTGGACATTTCGCATACCCGTTACTAAGTCAACTGGTCTCCTGGCCTAGCTCCTGGTGCTGTGCTGTACTTAGTCCAGGGTTTCTTGTTCTGGAACTGGCTTTCCTGTACTTTTGTGCACTGGAGAATTATTAGCAGCATCTCTGGTCTCTACCAGCTAGATATAGTTGGACTTCAGCACTTTTGTTCATTGTTAGATGTTTAGTAGCATCTCTGGTCTCTACCATCTAGATAGCAGTAGCACCTCTGCACCCTCCCATGTGACAACTCAAAGCATTTTCAGATGTGATAGAATGGCCCATGGTGGTGTGAGGGGTCAAAATCCTCAACCCCCCAGTTGAGAATCAGTGGTTTATACCAACACAATCTCAGCAACATACCACTTAGTCCCCTTTCATGTTGCTGAGGAGGGAAAAACAGTCTCTTACTGCCCTTGGTTTCACAGAGGGACCCTATGCTATAAAAGCTAGATTAACAAACCCTTTCATACCCTGAACCAACAGCCGCCTCTTCAGTCTTCCAGTCTCACTCATTGCCTTGTGCTTCTGCTCTCTTTCTAAAATAGAAAGCTTTATCTTCTTAAGTGTTGCTGTCTTTAAAAAGTTTTTCATTTTATATTTAATCTATCACTGACATGTGCTAAGTCAGTGAGAGAGCCACAAGCTTTCATTTACTGACCAGAAGTTGATCCCTCTCCTCTATCTCTTTTCCTGCATTTTCCTTTAGCTTCATATCTTCTGCTTTTGTTTTGTTTTGTTTTGCTTTTGACACAAGGTCTTGCTCTGTCACCCAGGCTGGAATGCAGTGGCACGACCTCAGCTCACTGCAACCTCTGCCTCTTGGGTTCAAATGATTCTCCTGCCTCAGCCTCCCAAGTAGCTGGGATCACAGACATGCACTGCCACGCCCACATAATTTTTGTATTTTTAGTAGAAATGGAGTTTCACTATGTTGGCCAGTCTGGTCTCAAACTCCTGACCTCAGGTGATCCGCCTACCTCGGCCTCCCAAAGTGCTGAGATTACAGGTGTGAGCCACCACACCCAGCTAGCTTCATATCTTTTGTTTCTCTTTTCCCCCTTCAACTCTGATTAATGGTATTGAGTAAATCGACAAAGGAGAGGAAATGTTTCAGCATCAGGGTTGATGAGACACCAGGGGAATTAATCCAGTTACTTCCAGATCTCCATTACCACACTTCACCCCTACTCCAACCTATTAAGACGGTGGTTCTCAAAGTGTGCTCCCAACCAGCACATCAATATCACCTGGGAACTTAATAGAAATTCTTGGGCTGCACCCAATACCTGCTAAATAAGAAAGGAGGTGGGTTTGTCAAAGATCAGATGGCTGTAGATGTATGGTATTATTTCTGAGGACTCTGTTCTGTTCCATTGGTCTATATTTCTGTTTTGGTATCAGTCCCATGCTGTTTTGGTTACTGTAGCCTTGTAGTATAGTTTGAAGTCAGGTAGCGTGATGCCTCCAGCTTTGTT
>NW_012115489.1:4790798-4791441 GCF_000951035.1 Colobus angolensis palliatus | reverse complement strand
ATTAAACTAAAGATCTTCTGCACAGCAAAAGAAACTACCATCAGAGTGAACAGACAACCTACAGAATGGGAGAAAATTTTTGCAATCTACTCATCTGACAAAGGCCTAATATCCAGAACCTACAAAGAACTCAAAGAAATTTACAAGAAAAAAACAAACAACCCCATCAAAAAGTGGGCAAGAGATATGAACAGACATTTCTCAAAAGAAGACAGGCATACAGCCAACAGACACATGAGAAAATGCTCGTCATTGCTGACCATCAGAGAAATGGAAATCAAAACCACAATGAGATACCATCTCACACCAGTTAGAATGACACTCATTAAAAAGTCAGGAAACAACAGTTGCTGGAGAGGATATGGAGAAATAGGAACACTTTTACACTGTTAGGGGATTATAAACTAGTTCAACCATTATGGAAAACAGTATGGCGATTCCTCAAGGATCTAGAATTAGAAGTACCATATGACCCAGCCATCCCATTACTGGGTACATACCCAAACGATTATAAATCCTGCTGCTATAAAGACACATGCACACGTTTATTGGAGCACTATTTACAATAGCAAAGACTTGGAATCAACCCAAATGTCCATCAGTGACAGACTGGATTAAGAAAATGTGGCACATATACACCATG
>NW_012115489.1:4784567-4790468 GCF_000951035.1 Colobus angolensis palliatus | reverse complement strand
AGTTGATGGGTGCAGCACACCAACATGGCACAAGTATACATATGTAACAAACCTGCACGTTATGCACATGTACCCTAGAACTTAAACTATAATAATAATAATAATAATAATAATAATAATAATAATAATAATAATAATGATAATAAAAGAAAGGAGGTGGGGCCCAGCCACCTGTGTATTAACAAAGCCTTCCCAGTGATTCTGATGCACACTCAAGTTTGAGATCTCCCAAACTCAGACATAGCTAAAGACGCTTTGGATCAGTGTTCCTCAACCTGGCTGCCCATTTTAACTGCCTGTTGAATTTTAAACTGTGCAGTTGTTTGAGTGCCAACCTCAGAGATTTTGATTCGGCTGGCCTGGTGGCTCAGGTACTTTTTTTTTTTCCTTTACTCTCCAAATGATTGAAACATCTGGTCAAAGTCTGCTTTAGTTACTCATTTACTGTTTAGCCCATTCTGATCATCACTTATGCCAGTGTTTTGGAATTCTAAGTGAAAATTGGTAAACTTCTAGTGAACAAAGTTTAAAGTGATCTCTTCTGGAGCTTGACTTCCTGGATTTTTATTTCAGTTCTTCTCATTACAATTTACCTTCTCTGTGTCTCAATTTCTCCATAGTGAAAAGGGATAAGTCACTATACCTACTTATTAAGTTTATTTTAAGAGTTGCATGGGTTTATAAGTGAATATCTTCAGTATAATGCCTGTCACACAGCAAGATCTATACAAAATATTTCTAAAGTATTTTGTAAGTTCTACATGCAAAAAAAAAAAAAAAAAAAAAAAAATTCCTGCAAAACGAGCCTAAGTCAAAACAAGTATCTTGGGAAGAGAGACTTTTTAAAATGTATTTAAAGGATATTTCTCTTTTTTTTGTATTAGGACGTTTTGCTTCATAAGTCCTACTTTTTAACAAAAAAATGTTATACGCTGTTTAAAAACATTGGTAAAAATTAACTTTTCTCATAAAATTTTTTAGAATTTTACTATGTGCCTTTTAAAACTAGTTAATGGAATTTTAAACCTGAGTTCAGAATATTCTATACTCAGATTTGAGCTACAGAAACTGATAAGCTGACAATAAATTCAGCCCTTATGCAAGTTCTGGCAGAAGTGAAAAGAGATAGAGATGAAATTAACATCTGCTGAATCTGATCTATAACAAATATTTAGGTGAAATAGTTTGGGTGAAATCTAGTGAAAACACTTTCATAGATGTTTGGGAGGCTGAACTTACATGAAAATATTTGACTTTTCAAGGTATGGACACAGTCCGAAAGAACTACCAGCACTTTTACTCATTGCAACTTTGAAATAAAAGTAGTTACATTCACTTTATCACAAGAGGACACTCATACCAGAGAAATTAATTTTATCATATGTACCCACAACTACATGATACAGCATTTCAGGCTGGGTGGACTTTTTTTGATAGCAGAACATAGCTACCCAACACAATAGGGCTGCAATAAACACTCCTCAAATTAGTCACCCAGGAGGCAGGGAAGGGGAAGAAGGGAATTTCCAAACTATGTCTTAATCATCAAGCAAACCAACAAAAAAGACTGTGAGGGTAAAATTGTCGTAGCTTCCGATTTCTAAGCAAAGTCCACCTGTAGCTACCAACCATGCCTAGTGCAGATGGTTTCCATTCTCTGATGTAAAACTTAGCACCCTGAGCTCATTCGATAAGCAGGACAAGGAGAGAGGTAGGGCATTCCCATAAAACAGCCAGGATAACTATGTTTTGATGGCTAATTCGGCATGAAAAACGGTATGTAAAATTCTAGACTCCTTGACTCTTCAATATTCTCATTTTTCTCACCATTCTACCCTTCCACGTGGTAAGTCCTTCTTTTTAATTTGTAAGCCACATACACCAAAAAAAGGAGACGGGGAGAGCCGAGAACACATTCCTGGGAAATGATGGTAGCTCTCCCTTTTGATCACTGCGAATACTTTGGGTTCATTGCAGACAGGTAGTCAATCTATAGTCGAGGAAAAATGGCTTCTTGGGCAGGTGATTTGCACAAACTAGATAGAAACACACCACATTTTTGCATTTGTAATATCTGTGTTACCTTTTCCATTGCTAAGATCTGTATTTAACTGAATGGCTATAAATACTGCCCCCATAAATAGTTGTAATTAAAGAAAGATTCTGTTTAACCGAGTACTTACTATGTTAACTGTTCTAATAAATTTGGACCTTTAAGTGCCCTAGATCCTCAGTGGAAACAAAGGAGAGATACTGATTAAAATTCAAGGCTCCTTGAAGCTAGCTGGTTGAGTGTGGAAGTCTTACCTTGACAGTAAATTCTGTTTTCTCAAGTTTTCTGAGTAGCTCTTTCCTTCTTGTTGCACCCTCCACACTGAGGCTGGATTGGTCTCCATTATCAGACCCACTGGATTTATCTTCCACAAGCCCACTTTTTATGTTACCTGCTTTGTTCCTGAAAGCATTGGAGTTGGTGATGCATATCAGATAGTGTCCTTTTGGCTTTAAAGTATACAGTTCTGGGTATACAGAAAGAGCAAGGATAAGGTTTGGTAAAATTTGTCTTCTGGGAGGGCAGGAGATTTTGGACATGTTTGGAATGGAAGCAGCATCTAGGTGTGGAAAATGGGGTCATATTTAAATGAATAACAGCCTGCTTGGAGGTTGTGGATGAGTCTTGAGTGTGTGTGTGTGTGGGAGGAATCTAGGGGTGGTTAAAATTTGGTATAAAAAAAGGTACTGATGTCTGCAACTTTGAAACTCATCCAAAGAGAAAAAAAACAAAAAACAACAGGTGAATAGATAAATGGACAGATGTGGTAAAGCAAGGATCCAAAATGCTAGCCATTAGAAAATGCAGGTGGCAGTATGTTGGTGCTAACTTCCAACTTCAATTTCAACTTTTGTATGTGCTTAAAATTTTTTTAAAAAAACGTGAGGGGAAAGTTTAAATGTCACATGGACTGGACAAGCAGAGCTGGGAAATATGGAACTGCATTTTCTATATTCTTAATCCATGTGTTTATACCTCCATTTATCCACCAAATGAAATATTCACAATAAACCTTTTCCCCTGAATGTAAATAGCTTCATCATTTTCTCCTCTTGTAAAAATGAGATGCATGTGATGATAAATTTTTCCTAAAATATAGGAAAATTTAGAAAAGGTAAAAATCTTACTATCTAAAGAAAACCACTATTAACACTTCAATAAATATTTTTCTAGACATATCCCTATACGAAGTATAAGGCCTTTCTATTTCTGCCTTTTACAGCTGTGCTTTTGCTGCTGCTTCTTCACTTTCCCCTCTGCCAGACCAGGTCTGGCACTTCCTTTAATGCTTGATTCCAACTTTCTTTTTTCATGAAAACTTCCACTTTGCATTCTCTCCTGCACTAATCCCTCTTGATTTGGCATGTCCTGTCTTCAGCATTGCTCTTGTCAATGCCTTGAAATTCTCATCAAGCACCTTTAGTTTTCAGATGCATTTTCTTCCCAATTATTTTGCATTCCACCATATTATTTTGCATACCTCAAGTTGCCAATATGTTTTCCACCAGGCTCATAATTTTACAAAAACCTGTTCTGATTAAGGCAAAACCATGCTTTTAACTTAATAAGTAACTACACAGTTTAAAACAAAATCCTCCTTCTAGATAGAAATGAGGATATTCATGCCAATCAATTTATGTTAATTTAGGGAAACATTGAGATCATAATTGTAAAATGCGATTCTTATTTCAGAAAATATAAGCCAGACTCAGCTCCTGCTGTTTTGCTTAGATTTTGTCATCGTCCAAAACTACGGTAAGATACCATCTCACACCAGTCAGAATGTTTATTATTAAAAACTCAAAAAATAGCAGATGCTGGGTAGGTTGTGGAGAAAAAAGAACATTTATACACTGTTGGTGGGAGTGTAAATTACTTCAACCATTTCAGAAGATAGTATGGCGATTCCTCAAGACCTAAAGACAGAAATACCATTCAACTCAGCAATCCCATTACTGGTACAGATCCAAAGAAATATGAATTGTTATAAAGATACATGCACATGTGTGTTCTTTGCAGCACTATTCACAATATCAAAGATATGGAATCCACCTAAATGCCTATCCATGGTAGGCTGGATAAAGAAAACGTGATACATATACACCATAGAATACTATACAGCCATAAAAAAGAATGAGATCATGTCCTCATTCATGGATGGGACACGGATGGAGCTGGAGGCAATTATCCTTAGCAAATTAACACAGGAACAGAAAACGAAATACCACATGTTCTCACTTATAAGTGCAAGCCAAATGGTGAGAACACACGGAATCATAGAGGGGAAAACACACGCTGGGGCATATTAGAGGGTGGAGGATGGAAGGAGGAAGAGGATCAGGAAAAAATATTGGGTACTAGGCTTACACCTGGGTGATGAAATAATCTGTTCAACAAATCCTTACAACACACACTTACCTATGTAACAATCCTGTATATGAACCCCTGAACTTAAAATATTTTTTTTAAAAAATATTTTGTTATTGTCATTTCCCAAAGTTCATGATGGGTCAAAGGTTTAGTCTCTGAAGAGCAGGGGAGGTGCTGGGCTCCCCAGATGGCTTTTCCAGAGTTTATAGACATTTTTATTTTGTGGGAATAAAACTAGGATTTGGGTCTTTAAAATGTGAAAATAAGTACTCACTTATATTTGAGAGTTATCTTAAATATATCTACTTCAAGGAGTTTCCATCAGTTCACATTCTTACACTGTAAATTTTAAACACGGTTTCCTAATTTTATGGAAGTATCTTATTTATTACCACTACAACATCATCTCAGTGAATCTCAAAGAATTAGATTAATAGACTAGATAATCTGGGCAGTAAAAAGTGTATTTTTCTTTAGGAATAGAAACAAATGGATTGTTTCTATCTTCCTCCTGTAAGCATAGCCTTGTCCTGAGCTATATCAAGGTTCAAATCACTTTTTAAACTTTGTATTTTAGGAAATAAGAAATATAATATCAATAACAATTGCTAACATTTTACTAAGTGCTTCCCCTATGCCGGACACTGTTGTAAGTATTTTTAAAACATCAAGTCATTGAATTCTTGCAGCAACGCTGGATGACATACCAGTTTTACTCCATTTCATGAATCTGGAAACCAGTGGGGAGAGAGGTTAAGTGATTAGCAGCCAGAAAGATCCAATCCTAGACTGTCTGGCTCTAGAACCTATGTCTAAACTATTCCACTCTGCTAGTTCTCTAGGGTAAAAAGAAATGGCACCAACCCAGTCTAGAGGTAGAATACAAAGAGAACTTGCTGTTTCATAAACTTAGTATGAATTTGCATGTCTCTCTCTATGTGTATGTTACTAGGTTGGTACCAGATTATTAGTTAACTGTGTTAATGATACTATGAGCCCTTCTCTTAAGACATATGCTTTGACCTTTTTAAAAAGAATTGGGAAGAATTTACACCAATTGATTTCTCCTTCCTTGCACAACAGATTGTGTGTGTGTTTGTGTGTGTGAGATCAAAAATATATTAAAGAAAATTTAAAAAAATTCCACAGCCATAGCTATTTCCCTTATACTATGTGACCATTCAGTCTTTAAGTATATGCATTTTGCATAATTATCATATTATTTTTCACAAGTTTCATTCATAAAAATTATCTCACATTGTTACACACTCTTCATAATTCTTTAAATTATTGCAATGCATTCCCTGTTTTTATTATCTTTAGATTATACATATTATGGCTCTGTTTTGAGCCATGTATATTTTATTTTATTTTATTTTATTATTTTTTTTTTGAGACGGAGTCTTGCTCTGTCACCCAGGCTGAAGTGCAGTGGCATGATCTCAGCTCACTGCAAGCTCCGCCTCCCAGGTTCATGC
>NW_012115489.1:4774172-4784251 GCF_000951035.1 Colobus angolensis palliatus | reverse complement strand
TTATATTATATTACAGAACTAGTCTCTCTCTTTCCTTCCCTCATTGCTTCTATTTTCACAATATTTACTGATGTCCTTATCCATGTATAAATAAGTAAACTTTATAATAATTTTACTTAGTTCTTAAATCCTAGCTCTGATTCTAGTTGTATTTTTCTCAGTTTCAAAAAAAAAAAAAAGAATTCGCATACAGGGTCTAGCTTTCTTTCTTAGCATTGCTACGTATAGGGTGCACCTTACTTTTCACACTTTGCTCTTTAGAGATATTTTTTTCCAGCTACTCAAGTAGCCCTACCTACTCTCAGGATGGCTTTAAGGTCAAAACAGGATCTGGCCAGGGAGCAGAGAGCAGCCCATACGGAGAATCAAGCAATGCCACAGTAAATACAATTCCAGTTCAAACGATTCCCCTCTAACTGAGTGAGCTAATTGGTCTCTGGCAGTGAAGGGCTCCTTATTATATTTTTATTGTTAGTGTTGTTGTCATTCAATTTAACTTTTCTCCTAGTGTGGTTTGTAGGGTATTTATATTAACTTATAAAGTGTTGGGATATGTGTCATTCTCATAATTTCATGCTCTAAATTAATTCCTTCAGGATTAAATACTACTTCTTATTCTCTCAAGAAACACTGTTGCAGATCACAAGCCTCTATTTTCTGTTTTTCCAGGTTTTAAAATTTAAAACTTTAAACAACAAATCACACAAGGTTTGAGCGAGATACATTCACCCACAAGACATGTAAAATGTTCTCCTAATATAATCATCCTCAAAGCTTGCTATAAATTATCATTTGAAATGCTTTCATTGAGGTGATGACTGATCTTCTGACCATTAAATTGCCAAATAAAACACTCAAAAATGACATGATTCTTTCCATCTTAAAGATGTTAATATTTGATTTCTTTATTAAGATGACTTCAGGATAAAACACTTGTATGTATCAAGAATGGTTACTGCATTGAATGTCAGCTTAAAAAGTTCTCCATTTTTGTTTTCCCTTATCCTGAAATCAGAATATCACATCATTTTGAAAGGTTTTCTAGCCACTTCCCAGCACTCACAGCATGAAGCTCACACCAGAAGTTCCCAGAGATCACCCTAGAGGTGATAAGCTCTCGCCTGTGCTTCCATCCCAGGATATTGTGATTGCGGGACCATGGAATTTACAAGATGAGATTCAAAGGACCCTAATTGTCTCTCTGCTTTCAAGTAATCCTGCCACTTAACACCAAAAGAAGAAAAAGAACCAAGAACATGAAAAGTCCTACTATTGCTCCACTTAATACTACTCAAAAAAGGAGGTTCCTGACACTTTGGTGGTGATATTTTTGTTTTATTTTGTTTGACAAAATCTATTCTGGATAATATTCCCAAAATGCTTCCTAATCATCAAACCTGGTGGAATCGTTTTAAACATGTCGACGGCATTTGATAATCTTCCCTTGATTTCTGCAATACAATTCTTCCCTGAGTCTCCCCCCTCTGTCTCTAACAAGTCCTTCTCAGTACCCTTTGAGTCATACTTTGTATTTTGGTAACACACAAGGCACCATCTTTGCCCCTCTTTCACTCTGCCTGCCCTCCCTCAGCATTCTCTGCTTCTCTCAAGACTTTAGCTACTGTATTAGTCCATTCTCACGCTGCTATAAAGAACTGACGAGACAGGGTAATTTATAAAGAGAAGATGTTTAATTGACTCACAGTTCCGCATGGCTGGAGAGGCCTCAGGAAACTTACAATCATGGTAAAAGGGGAAGCAGGAAAGTCTTTCATGGCAGCAGATGAGAGAAAGAGAGAGAGAGAGTGCAAAGAGGGAAGAGTCCCTTATAAAACCATCAGTTCTCATGAGAACTCACTCAGTGTCATGAGAACAGCATGGGGGAAACCACCCCCATGATCCAATCATCTCCCACCAGGGGGATTATAGGGATTACAATTTGAGATGAGATTTGGGTGGGCACACAGAGCCAAACCATATCAGTTGCTAACTCTTTGCTGATGGCTCACGTGATGAAGTCATTATCTTTCCCCAGATCTGTTCCTCCTCTTGTATTCTATAACTTGCTGAGTGCATCCCCCACCTTCTGAGTCATTTTATATTTCTCCATTTCCACCAGTGCCCTGACACGAAACTTACAAACACATACACATCATTTTCTCTCCAACCATGTTCAACAGGCTTTTTTTCAGAATTTAGGCTCTTGTCCTCTTGCCTGGACTATTATAGTTTTGCGTCTCTCATCCCTTAAGTCCATCCCTCTCTGCTTCTAGAATGGTCTTTCTAAGCACACATCTAATTATGTAAATTTCTGGCTTCAACCCTCCATATAGTTCCTAAATACCAAGTGCAGGGGTCAGCAAACTGTGGCTGTGAACAAATCCAGCCCACTGTCATTTTTTACAAAGAATATGTTATTGGAACATAGCCATGCTCACACATTTACATACTGTCTATGGCTGCCCTTATACTACAAGAGCAGAGTTGTGTCATTTCGGCAAAGACCATGTGGTCTCAAGAACCAAAAATATTTCCTATCAGGCTCCTTACAGAAAATGTTTGCTGACATCTGGCCTAGTGGATAAAGTCAAACTTCATGATATCACATCTAAGGCCTGCATTCTTTGGCCACAACCTCTATCCCCAGGCTTGGCTCTCGCTATAGCTCCCTTAAACCTTATACTCCAGCAGTGCTTGGCTGCCTACTGTTCCCCGCACTGGTCAAGAGAAATTTCAGTGATGAAGGACAAGTCATGTGTGTCTGCACTCCCCAGTGCCATAACCACTGGCCACATTTCACTGTTGAGCATTTAAATTGTGGCTAGTGCAACTGAGGAATTAAATTGTTTATTTTACTTAAATTTAATTAACAAAAATTTAAACTTAAATAGCTACACGTGGCTAATGGCTACCATATTGGACAGTATTGTGTTAGACTGTCACCAGTGGTATCTTCGTCCATTCTAAGGTGAATATTTAAGATATTTAGGCTACCCTATCTGGAGACAGAGGCTCACTTCATCTCCCAGGCTGGAGTTCAGTGGCATGATCTCGGCTTGCTGCAAAAGCTGCCTCCCTGGTTCAAGTGATTCCCCTGTCTCAGACTCCTGAGTAGCTGGGATTACAGGGGTGTACCATCATGCCCAGCTAATTTTTGTATTTTTAGTAGAGACGGGGTTTCACTGTGTTGGCCAGGCTGGTCTCAAACTCCTGACCTCAAGTGATCCGCCCGTGTCGGCCTCCCAAAATGCTGGGATTACAGGCATGAGCCACTGTACCCAGCCAATACTTGCTGTTTTGTGACTCGCTTATTTCACTTAGCATAATGTCTTCAAGGTTTCTCCATGTTATAGCATATGTCAGAATCTCAGCCCCCGAAAGTGCTGGGATCACCCTGCCCAGCCGAATGGTCACTTTTTCTAAGGAGCCTGTTGTCCCAATCAAACCCTGCACCTCCCCACCTCAAAGAACTGGATATTCATTTGTGTCCTCAGTGTGCCATCATATTACCAGGAAAACTTTTTCCACTCTTATCTATCTCCACCAACCATTCCCTAAAAGCAGATCCTTGTCTGCATTTGTCTTTGCTTAAAAAGCTCCTAATCCAGTGCCTGGCTTGTGTCAGAAGCTTTACTAAAATGGTTATCAGTCAACTAGAGTAATTAATGTTATATTCAAACATATTTTCAACATGTAAGTCCGTTTTCTTTATTTATAGTTCTTTGACAATTGAAGTCTTCTGTGGAGTGCTTCCACCTGACTCTCTTGACCCACCCAGAGAGTGGTCAAGAGTAGGGACCCCTTTAAATAGAAATAACTTTCTTCTTGTTACACCTGAGTAACCAATATGCTTGCTTTGATTCTTTCTAAACTGCTAGAGCAAATTCCTAAAACCTCAAAAAAGAGAAAACAGATTGTCTGAAAACAAAACAAAACAAAACAAAAACAGGAAAGTAAGCCCAAAGCCAAGAAAAGAAGCTATTGCCAATGTTTCAAACTTCCCATGTTTATTAGTACAAACTTTTCTAAAAGCAAACTGTAGTGCTGGCGTATACTAGATGCTCAACAAATGTTTTGTAAGTGAAATTTGCTAAAATTAACCCTGGAATGTTTACTTCACCATGTAATATATTCAAAAATGGTGAAATGTCACAGTTGACATATAAATAAAAATGGCTATAAATATATGTATAGAGTAAAAAATGTCCAATATAAATAATATTTTATAGAAGTTGCACTTGTATTCCTTTATTTGGGGAGATTTTTCCTTTTAAATTATAGTCCTTATCATTTTGGGATGTTAATCTGTAGACATGAACCCAGTTTTCTGAACTGTGTCAAAGCTATGAATTTTTATTCTTCTTGTGTCTAACAACCTTTGAATAAGAGTTGAAGGTAAATGGTACACTGGACTCTTATTTGTGCATACGTACTAAAGATTTTATCATGTGTCAAATTATGTAGAAATAAATTTTTCATATATACCCTGTATATTACGATTTAAAATACTATTCGTCATGCAAAGCCAAGTAAAGATATACAAAATAGAAAATTTTTTAAACATTTCAAAACTTAGTATTTGGGAACTATAATCCATTAGGCAAGAAAAAGGCCACCTTTGCCAGTCACCCTTCTGAGGACTATTTAAATTTTAAGGCTTATTTTGCTCGGCTGCAAGGAGAAAAAGAAAAGTTATTCATTTGACAAATGATATATAGTTACATATATATACAGTTACATATATATATATATGAACACTCATTTTGTGTGTGCACCATTATCCTATGGGCTTTCCATATATTAACATAATCCTAGGTACTATTGTCAACATTATTCCCATTTTCAGATGACATAATTGAGGCACAAAGAAGTAACTTGGTTGAGGTCTCACAGTAAGGGCAGAGTTGATGTCCAAACTCAGGCAGCCTGGCTCCAAGGCCCAGGTTCTAAACCTCTGTATTATTCTGCCTTGAGTAGGTGATGCTGTTTCCATTCTGCTCCTCACCATGTCTTTGTCATGTGACTCTGTAACATAAACATCTTTTCCTTTCAATTTACATGGATCTGTCACATATTTTTAACAGCCAAATAGGATTCCTTTATCTAGATATACTGCACATTGTCTAACCTGGACTTGTTCCCTACCTGTGGACTTTTGATTTTCACTCTTCCACTATAAAAGTTACTTTCGGGAGTCCAGGTCAGGAAGATCAAGAGGTCAGGAGATCGAGACCATCCTGGCTAACATGGTGAAACCTTGTCTCTACTACAAAAGATTAGCCGGGTGTGGTGGCACCACGCCTGTGGTACCAGCTACTCAGGAGACTGAGGCAGGGGAATCGCTTGAACCCCAGGAGGCGGAGGTTGCAGTGAGCTGAGATTGCACCACTGTACTCCAGCCTGGGGGACAGAGTGAGACTCCATCTCAAAAAAACAAAACAAAACAAAAGTCACTTTCAACTCTCAGAACTATTACCTGTAAAACATAAGAGAGGAGGGAACCTTGTGAAAACAGTGTGTGGACAGTATGAACTTGGAGCTTTCATGGCAGGAAATATTTTCACTTTACCTAGGAAAAAGTTGTGGTAGAAGCTAAGATCATTTAGGATGCTGTTAAGGGAAAATTAGCTAATCATGCCAAATTATCATTATGACAGGAACAGAAATGGTTGGCAATAACTCCAAGCTGAATTGACACCATGCAGTATTGTATTCATTATATAATATATGCCCACTGTGTTTGTTGGTTAGCATACAAGAGAGAACATAGATCTTACATTTGGGCTTTAAGGATCTACAATTTTATGGGTTAGTGGACAGATGGATGAAGTCATGGAACGACTCTGAGGTTAGGGCCTCTCTTTGCCACAGGATCCCCCATCTGGTGGGCTCTAAGCTTCCCCCACTTCCTTAGAGTCAATAAACCATTCTGAATTTTGATTACATCAGCCAATGTATTAGCTATTCCTCCCATACTTGTACGATTTGTAAATGTCATAATGCTTCTATATCTTTGTCTAAAGCGAGGTGAAAATAATTAATAGAACAGACCTAAAGAGAAAGGAGATTGAAACAGGTTCATAGGAATCTATTAATCCACATTCCCTGAGTGATGCTTTAGCCAAATGCAATTGACTGATTTCTGTTTTCAATGTAGATAATCGCTATCTCTAAGAAATCTCTCATTCTTGTTGCAATCTTGTTTTCCTAGACATTTATTTGCATGAATATTTCATATTCTCAGCAACTGAAATATTCAAACAAAATTCTCCTAAGGGGTTTCCTTTCCCACTATGCCATCATCAGTATCTCTCATCTTGTCTTCAAGTATTGTAGTCCTTTTAACTCTTTTTTACTTTCTTTTCTTATATCAGTCTGACACTAAGCACCTTAGTTCAGTGATTACCAGAACTTTTTCTACCATAGCATGTGTAAGAAATGATATTTTATTGATTGAGTAAGCAAAAAACTGCTATTTGCATCTGGACAGGAAATAGTTGCTTGATGGAGGTTAGAACGTTCCCCACAGCCCCCAAGGCCTTAGTGGGTCAATCTTAACTCATTTATAACTCCTGGACCCACAGACTGCGAAGCTCAAATTTAATTCATTCTTTCTTCAAAGCATCTTTCATATTTGCCCTGTTATTTCCATGCATGTACCTAATATCTTCAGCAAGCCTGTCATCTCATAGATTATTGTAACATCCCCCTAACTGCCTTCCTTGCCTTTCGCCTCGATTTATCTTTTGTGGTGCCTCTGGCTAATCTACCTATGGTTTTTGGCATGAGCCTACAATTGTTTCCAGTTACCAATGACAGTCAAACCCAAATTCATTTGTCAGGATTTCAAGGAAAAGAGATTATGTGGGCCCAATTTACTTGTTAAACTTGCTTTCTACTATTTCCTTCATCAACCTCTATTCAAATTAAATTCACTTACTCACTCCCTACCACCACCATCATTACATTTCTTATATTTGTGCAACTTCCAGAAGTTGCTGGTGGCAGTAGTGAATAGTCATAACTACTTGAGTAGTCTTGTAGTCTTCGGTACCTGCTATGTGTTAGGCCTTGTGCCAGTCTTCATAGCAACCTTACATTAGCTAACATCTCTGTTTTATAGATAACAACATTGAAACTCAGGTCAAGCAATTTGGCCAAGGATAAAAACTGGCTAAGCTGCAGAGAGCTATCTCAGCCCCCTTGTCCAATGTGAGCTTAGTTTCCTCTGAATTTACAACATTTATTTCCAGTCTTTTAATTTGCCAGTTAATAACTTGCTATCTTGTGATAAACCTTTGATTGTTCCTTGTTATTCCCTGATTCTTCATTGTTATGTAGCTGCCTACATCTTTGTGTTCATCTTTTAAACTATGATGAGAACCTTTGACTATAAAACCTGTATCCTCTACAATTTTTAGATGTTGCTATATCTCTATGGATATGGCATCTCAATTTCTGAAATTTTTTCCAAACCATTATAGTTCCTCTGACCACATATATGCAACATCACACTATCCCCCAGCAATTGGATCTACATTAATGGCCTATATTTTCCACATTTGCTTTCACTTCTTTGCCAGAGTTATCGAATACCTTAATTTTCCAATTTGTAAGTTATTATAGTATCAAAAACCTCAATGCCTTCTTTAGTCTATAAAAGTCCAGAACATCCAGCAGATTTTCCAAGACATACTGGTCTCTTGAAATTAGGGATTTACTCCCATAAATGTTCTAGTGATTATTTTCAAATTTATCCTTAACTTCAAAGCAAAGGAAATAGTGTGTTAATCTTCTCATTAACCCAGGTTTAAGCCTTAATAAGAATTTTTCACGAGGTCAGGAGATCGAGACCATCCTGGCTAACACGGTGAAACCCCGTCTCTACTAAAAAATACACAAAACTAGCCGGGCGTCGTGGCGGGCGTCTGTAGTCCCAGCTACTCGGGAGGCTGAGGCAGGAGAATGGCGTAAACCCGGGAGGCAGAGCTTGCAGTGAGCCGAGATTGCGCCACTGCACTCCAGCCTGGGCGACAGAGCGAGACTCCGTCTCAAAAAAAAAAAAGAATTTAATATAAAGTATCTTTTAAAATCTTGTGGCACACCTAGAATTTATCTAGTATCTGACAGATTTAGAAAACTAAAAGATATCATGGGGTCCTGGTCCTGTACTGTCCAATACTGTAGCCACGAGCCACATGTGGGGTTTAAATTTTAACTTACTAAAAATAAATGAAATTAATATTTTAGTTCCTCAATTGCACAGTTCAGGTACTCAATAGTGAAATGTGGTCAGTGGCTACCATATTGGACCACACAAAAATAGAACATTTCTATCGCTACAAAAGAGTCCTATTGTACCGCACTGCTCTAGAAGTTTATCAACAGTTTTGTTGAGAAATATAGAAGATGTTTGATTTCATTTATGGCAGCTGATGATATATTAGCTACTAGTTCCCATACATGCTTGATAGTTGTCATATGTTAGACCAGTTTCATTAATCATTTATTCACTTAGTACAACACCTAGCACCAAATACATGCCCCAAAAATGCTTAATGAGTGTTGATACAATTAAAAATGGCAGCTCCTATACATCTACTCAGGTGTCTAGCATCACAATACAAAAAAAAAAGTAAAGATTTAATCAGCAGGAAGAGAAACAAAGTAGTCACATTTTATGAATTCTGCGAAATTCACAAAGATGCTAACTGTAAATCTGTAGCAAATTGTTGACACTCCCTCGTCCCCTGCTTGGACAACCGTGGATGGCATCGGCATCAAATCAGCCAAGAGTTGTTTATTTTTGAATTGTGTGCTGACCCCTTTCTAAGCCCAAAGGGTAAAAATGTCACCTTTGTTCATTTCTCAAGAAAAATATTTTTAAGATCCTGCACTGACTGTGAAAAAAACAGCTGTTCCTTGGGGTATTATCTGTAGTTCCCTCTTCACCTCAAACTTTCTGACGGTCATCATTCCTTGCCTCCATTGCTAGTTATAATGCGAACAGGAAACAATTCCACTACCCTGCAAGCTACACTGACCTTCTTATCTTCTATGGAATTTAAATTGATTATTGAGTTTGTATTTATAAAGTGTGTGATTTTTAATTATTATTATACTTTAAGTTCTGGTATACATATGCAGAAGGTGCAAGTTTCTTACATAGGTATACATGTGCCATGGTAGTTTGCTGCACCCATCAACCGATCATCTAGGTTTTAAGCCCTGCATGCATTAGGTATTTGTCCTAATGCTATCCCTCCCCTTGCCCCCGACCCCCTGACAGGCCCTGTTGTATAATGTTCCCCTCCCTGTGTCCATGCGTTCTCGAGTTGTTCAACTCCCACTTATGAGTAAGAACATGTGGTGTTTGGTTTTCTGTTCCTGTGTTACTTTCCTGAGAATGATGGCTTCCAGCTTCATCTATGTCCCTGCAAAGGACATGAACTTGTCCTTTTTAATGGCTGTATAGCATTCAGTGGTGTATATGTGCCACATTTTCTTTATCCAGTCTATCATTGATGGGCATTTGGGTTGGTTCCAAGTCTTTGCTATTGTAAATAGTGCTACAATAAACATACGTGTGTATGTATCTTTATAGTAGCATGATTTATAATCCTTTGGGTAGATACCCAGTAATGGGATTGCTGGGTCAAATGATATTTCTGGTCCTAGATCCTTGAGGAATTGCCACACTGTTTTCCATAGGATGGCTGGGTCAAATGGTATTTCTGGTTCTAGATCCTTGAGGAATTGCCACACTGTTTTCCACAACTGTGTAATTTTTAATTGCCTTTTTGTATTTCAAGGATGGAGCTCTTTGACAAAATAGGACCATTTGATGAAATCTTATAATCACATTGCCTAGAACATGGGCTCCATAGGAAACAATCATGAATATTTTATATTTATAAATTAACTAAGATTCACAAATATGTCACCCTGCCTGGATTTTTTTTTTATTTTTTTTTATTTTTTTATTTTTTATTATACTTTAAGTTCGAGGGTACATGTGCATAACGTGCAGGTTTGTTACATATGTATACTTGTGCCATGTTGGTGTGCTGCACCCATCA